>NC_090746.1:71858458-71868458 GCF_036898095.1 Palaemon carinicauda | reverse complement strand
GATATACTCATACGTTCTATATAAAAACATGAAAATGATGCAAATGACTTATATTCTAATCATGGAACCACTCCCGTGTATCGTTAAGAATTTATTGCGCTGTTAGGAATATAATTTGCATTTTGCAGTTCTATAATTGGCTTTGCACAAGTTGGTTAAAATTTTGCAATATTATTGTCACAATGACATTATTATCAACATTACTCTTTACGGTTTGGAGCAGATTTGCAAAAATAATTTTTACTGTTTTTAGCGCATTATCAAAAATATTTTTTACTATTTTGAGCGTATTTTCAATACTAATTTTTACTGTTTTATGAATAATATAACAACATGGCATAAATAATTCTTACTGCTTTATATAAGTGGGGACAATTTTCATCGCTTTATATAAGAGGCATACTAAAAACAATCTTATTTGAATTCTAGTGGTCAGCCATAAGCGACCATTGTCGAACTGTCTATGAATAATGGATGATACAGATATCATCAAAGGAAATTACAAAGACCGCTTCTTTTGCCACACAAATCGACAAATTTAAAAACAAAAAGCTTTGAAATATATTCCCAATATGATCAACATACACTCCCAGATGTTTGAAACATAAAATCATTATGTAAAACTAGTGCAAACATACGCACCCACTCTCACCATGGTATGACTACTCCCCTCTCTACTCTACCCAAGAGACGGAGAACTGAGCGTGATATATATATATATATATATATATATATACTGTATATTATTATCAACATTACTAGCGAAGCTACATCCCTACTTGGAAAAGCAAAATGCTATAAGCCCAATGGCTCCCAAAAGAGAAAAATAGCCCAGTGAGGAAAGGAAACGAGGAAATAAATAAACGATATAAGAAGTAATGAAAAAATAAAATGAAATATTGTAAAAAACGTTAACAACATTAAAACAGATTATTCATAATAGACTAAAAAACTCAAGTCCGCCTGTTCCACATAAAAACATTTGCTGCAAGTTTGAACTTTTGAAGTTTTACTGATTGAACTACCCGATTAGGAAGATCATTCCACAACAAGGTCACGGCTGGAATAAAACTTCTAGAGTACTGGGTAGCATTGAGCCTCGTGATGGAGAAGGCCTGACTATTATAATTAAATGCATACCTACTGTAGTATTAGGAACAGGTAGAACTGTTCAGGAAGATCTGAACGTACAGGATGGTCACAATTATGAAAAATCTTATGCAACATGCATGATGAATTAATTGAACGACGGTGCCAGAGATTAATATCTAGATCAGGAATAAGAAATTTAATACACCGTAATTTCCTGTCCAACAAATTAAGATGAGAATCCGCAGCTGAAGACCAGACAGGAGAAAAGCACTCGAAACAAGGTAGAATGAAAGAATTAAAACACTTCTTCAGACTAGACTCATCACCGAAAATCTTAAAAGACTTTCTTAATAAGCCAATTTTTTGGGCAATTGAAGAAGACACAGACCTGATGTGTTTCTCAAAAGTATATTTGCAGTCGAGAATCACAACTAACACTTTAAAAGAATCATACAAAGTTAAAGAAACATTATCAATGCTGAGATCCGGATGTTGAGGAACCACTGTCCCAGACATTTGCTCTTATAATAGGGTAGATGTATACCTTTCCTTTTACATATAAGAAACCAAATATAATAAAAAGTAAATATGATATTTTCGCATGTCTCAATCTTCACAATATTTCTGACATGTAATAAATAAGAAAAAAAATCTTCTGGACCCTAACAAGTAATAAAGACATACCTGAATAAAGAGAGAGAGAGAGAGAGAGAGAGAGAGAGAGAGAGAGAGAGAGAGAGAGAGAGAGAGAGAGAGAGAGAGAGAGAGAGAGAGGCAGCCTGGAGGAGGTGTTACAAGACACGACTTCGAAACCGAAACTTATCTAAAAGTTAAAAAACTTTCGACAGTTAAGGAAACCAGTTTTCCGAAGGAGAAGAAGGAACGGTGCGGTAACTAAAGTTCGCACATAACAGCCTACTTACACATTAATCATAGAGGTACAAATATTTCTTGTTATGTATGTATAAACGCATATAAATCATACATATATAAATACATAAACATAGTTAATATATGCATAAATAAATGAATAACTATATATATATATATATATATATATATATATATATATATATATATATATATATATATATATATATATATATAAAGAGAGAGAGAGAGAGAGAGAGAGAGAGAGAGAGAGAGAGAGAGAGAGAGAGAGAGAGAGAGAGAGAGAGAGAGAGAGAGATTTTTTCCATGAAAACTTATAGATTTAAACCAGTTCCAAACTCGGATAAAATAAAAATATTAAGCATAAAAGATAATGATATGACTTAAACAAATTATTTGCTGAAAACGGCAAAAGGCCTTACAAATGTGACCAAGCGGTAATAGATCTTCATAACACCTGATAGATTGATTGAATTTGCATTTTCTGGCATTCAGACGTCAAAGGTAATTGACGCCGATATCAATAGTCATAAATAAATTATAAAAAAGAAAAGCTAAGTATAAAAAAAATTGGAATACTAAGAAAAAAATATACAGTAGTGGAGTGACAATGTAAATTCAGAGAATCACGCGAACAAGATTCAAATCAGGTGACGTGACATGGGTTCATGTTTCTTAACATGATGCGCTGCAGTACAGCGTTCCATGTTCCCTGCAATCATAACAAAGCAATAATGGTGTTTGCTACACGGACAAATGAGTGTGGTTCCTCGCGTCGTGTTCCCTTTGATATGAGAGATAAGATAAACGCGAATTTCGGAGAGCTATCCTCATTCACAAGTCTAAAATTCTGATGCCTCGATACCTTCTAGTCACGGAAGTAATATCATTACCTCAGCCATCGAGGTTATGTTTTCACCTCTGTCTGTTTGTTCTTTATTTACCAGGTTAACACAAAACGTTACGGATGATTTTTTATGAAATTTCAGGATACGTCTGAAATGGGCAAACTAAGAAATGATTAGATTTTGAAGGTGATCCTGATCACCATCAGGATTTTTATTATAAAGTAGATTAATCAACTTTCAACATATGAAAGAAGGAAAGCTTGGTCCGTAGATTTGAGTGGAATGATGACAATCATCATTGGCAGAGGTCTGAAATCTTTGATTGCTTTTCTACTTATTTCTTTGATCTTCAAAATTTCTATGGCATTTTCAAACAAGAGGATCATGAGTCACACTTATCTAAGAAACTTTGGTCCGGTATGAATATCTCTTTAAGAAGTTTCCCAAAAGCTAAGTAAGCATTGATCGCATATAGTGGCCCAACAGAATTGGCCCTAAGCTTTAAAAACTTTAGCATACACTACGTGCAGATGATTGCATAATTGTTTTCATTTGACAGACAATATTTTAAACAAAATCTTTGTGCTTTGTCGTCCCCTTGAGGTTCTGATTTACAACTTGATTCCACAATACAATACATTATATATAACTTCATATATGTTGTTCCACACGCGCCCAGCCCGGCAAATTTTCTTAGCTCGTCAATCCATCCCATATATATATATATATATATATATATATATATATATATATATATATATATGTATGTATGTATATATATATATACATATATATACATATACATATACGTATACATACATACATATATATATATATATATATATATATATATATATGATTTATATATAAATATATGTAATATTTATCTTAGCTGTTTCAGAAAAGACAAAAAATTACATTAACCCTTTCCACTGAATCTTAACGATTTTCGCTTAGAAACGGTTAAGAGCCAAATCTATGAAAAATTGAAATCCTTTCAGAATAAGAACATTTTGCAACAAATTTGAATGTAACTGATCAAGCGAGTCTATAGATGATACAAAAAATCAAAACAATTTACGAAATGCAGGATGAACATCGATCCCTGAGGAAAAAAAAAAATAGTGAGCAAATATAACAAAAGGCTCAAGTACAAACATTGAAGAACGATTAGATTAATAAGCGAAAGCCATAACTTATATATGTTGTTGTAGCCTTTAACGTTCATGTCTACCACTCTGCTGGACGGGAGTGCGAGGAGCACTCAAGCTCGATAATTTATAGTCACTTTCAACCTAACAATCCTTGTGAGCTGAGAATGTGAGGGTTTAACCTAAACTTTAGGGGAGCCTATAGGTCTACCTGCCGAGTCATCAGCAGCCACTGCCTGGCCCTCCCTGGTCCTAGCTTGGGTGGAGACGGGGCTTGGGTACTGATCCTATGTATATATGATAAGTCTCTAGGGCATTGTCCTGCTAAGTCACTGTCATTGTCTCTTGTCACTACCATTCACGAGTGACCTTTAAACTATTACCAAAACAAAATCTTCTTTATTGTTTTCGAAGCATTTCATGAAGGCGAGCAATCTAGGGAACGAATTCCACTAACTGGGAAACAACGCCACTTGGGAAAACAATTCAATAACGTCGACTTTGAGTCGTAATTAAACGCTATTTCAAACAAACACACAAACAAACAAACACGTTTGTGTTTACAGCTTTCAACCTCTGGTTGATGCTCTTACCCACGGCGCTCACAGCAACACCATTTGTGGAATCAAATAGAACATAACAAAATACAAAATCGGAATTTTAATACGATTGCAAGTAGCATTGTTAATCAGGCGAGTTCTTATAAATCACACTTTTATTTGTGCAGAAGTTTATAATTGTATTATACTCTATTACTAAGTTATAAAAATCTATATTTAGCACAATAAAAAGAGAAATTATTCAGAATAACAATCCTGATATGAACCTAAGAAACATTGTTAATCAGATTCGCTCTTATATAACACTTTCATTTGTATAAAAGATTATAATCGCATCATACATTCTCTCTAACGGTTATAAAAATACTTATTTAGCACAAATTTAAAGTTATTCAAAGTATAAACACATTTGCGCATTAAAACACTCTCAACCAGAAGGTATATTTTAACACAAAACCAAAATTTCTCTTTAACCGCGGCTTGAAAAAAAAATATCAATTAGTCAAGCATTCTATCTATCAGCATATAAATAAAATCTTTCAGAAGTACAAGCAAACTTGAGAATCATAACACCTGGTTTAATAGATGAAATCCTCCAAGGCAAAACCAAAATTTCCCTTTAAACCCGACAGTAAAAAACCCTTACCAAATTAGTCCTCCGACCAGCTCAACCTGGTATGGCTTCCGAGGGAAGAATAACATGCATTACTTAGTGTATGCTTTGCCTAGGCTAAGGTAATAAAACTGTTTGTGCAGGGTCTAAAAGTGTTTTCAAGGGACCATAATGGCTGCTATGAGGGCTCTTAATGAAATAATTGTTCTCCTCTTTAGGATAAATACATAGTTAAAACTATAGTAATTAAATGCATGATCAAAATAACCAATATTTACACGTACATATCGGCATCAATGAACACTGATATTATAATGCACGATGATTACCAATCATTCATTCATTCTTACACACATACGTACACAAACATATCTATCTAATCATCAATCTACCTGTGTATCTATACGTACATATAAATATACATACATACATGCATATACACACATATACATATACATACATACATACATACATACATACATATATATATATATATATATATATATATATTTATTTATATATACACATATATATATACTATACACACACACACACACATATATATATATATATATATATATATATATATATATATATATGTGTGTGTGTGTGTGTGTGTGTGTGTGTGTGTGTGTGTGTGTGTGTGTGTAATCTAAAACCATTTTCCTTGCCACAAAGTAATTACAGAAAAAACCTGGGCAAAGGTCACCGCCAGCATGCTTAAACTTCTGTGTAGAAAATTCCCACAATATCAGAAGCTTCCATTGATCTAATATCAGTTCCATTACAACAACGATAATCCAAATCATTTATATCCTAGCAAGGGAGCAATATCCAAGGTATATAACCCCCCTCCCCCAAAAAATACATCATAAATGAGGCGTAAGATATCAAAATAATATGAAAGCATTAAATTCGTTTCAGCCGTTTCCATCAAAGTGAATCCGATAGTAAGTGACAGGCCAATCAGTGCAAATTAATTAAATGGGAAATGTTACTTTAGAACAATTCATGTTCGTATTGCGTAAAAAAATGAAATATTTGTCAAGTAAAATTCAAACACAGTGAAGACTCAATATCAAATAGAAATTATCATTAATTGAAAGACTTGTTGGTTGAATGTTTTAATTAGAGATTGTTTTTACATCATTTGTGAAAAAATCGAAATGCACACAAAATAAAGTTAAATTAAACATATGTGTGTCTTCGGAATGATTATCTGCATATTTAAACTATTCCTCATTCCATAAAAGGTATTTTTCTTACCCTTCAACGCTGTACAGTATTATTATTATTATTATTATTATTATTATTATTATTATTATTATTATTATTATCATTAATAGTATTATTATTAATTGCTAAGCTACAACCCTAGTTGGATAAGCAGGATGCTATAAGCCTAGGGGCTCCAACAGGGAAAATACCCCAGTGAGGAAAGGAAACGAGGAAAAAATAAAATATTTTAAGAACAATAACGACACTAAGATAAATATTTCATATATAAACTATAAATACTTAAAAAAAGAGGAAGAGAAATTAGATAGAATAGTGTGCCCGAGTGTACCCTCAAGCAAGAGAACTCTAACCCAACAGAGTGGAAGACCATGGCACTGGCACTACCCAAGACTAGCGAACAATGGTTTGATCTTGGAGTGTCCTCCTCCTAGAAGAGCTGCTACCATAGCTAAAGAGTCTCTTCTACCCTTACCAAGAGGAAGGTAACCACTGAATAATTACATGCTAATCCACTGCAGGACAAAGCCCTCAAACATGTACATAGTCATGTGTGGGGTTTGGACACGTCCATCACTACGCTGACCATTGCGGATTGGTGATGGTGTAAGACTACAGTAGTTGGATTGCTCAAAGCAAACCAACCTAGCATGGGTGGCCCAGGTTTGGCGATAATATTACTAATTCTAATGCTCAATAAGCTATCAATCATAGTATTCCTCCGCTATGGTAACGAAAGCTTATATTCGGAGGTAATCGATCACAAGAACGTGACAATCGAACGATCGTCAGTGGCTTGTTAATTTCATAGCCATCCCGGATGGGGGGGGGGGGGGGTTGGCTTGTCAATTACTGGGTGTATATACAAGCTGATGTAACAAATCTGAGATTTATTACATCATCTATTTCTTTGTGAGAGTTGTGTCGATAGAATGACTTGTTGGTTGAATGTTTTAATCTGAGAAAAAAATGTTTTTTTTTAAATACTTGTGAAAAAAATCGAATGATACATAAAATAAAATAAAATTAAAAATGTGTTCAGAATGATTATCTGCATATTTAAACTATTCCTAATTACATTAACGGCATTTTTCTTATCCCACAACGTTGTACAGTAGAGAAGGTAAAAAAAAAGAAAAGACTATTGGTGCAAATTAAGCATGAAGCATTATGACACCAAGGAACGGAACTGGTGGCCGACTACCCACACATTGGTAGCCCTGTTCTGTGACGCATGCCATAAATCGCCGGCCAGCGTTATATTACATATTGTAGTAATTAGTATATGTCTAAACATGCAGTAGTAATTAGTATTTGTTTAGAGAAAACCTATTTATAATAATCCGTTGTGATTAGCGCCTGGGAGTATGGACCAATGGGTGGTTCGACGTTACGAACTACCCACAGTCAAGCCTGCCAACCCCCCCCCCCCCCCCGCAAAAGCAGCGGCTCATGCGAAAAGATAGAGAACCCTTCATATATATATATATATATATATATATATATATATATATATATATATATATTTATTTATATATATACACACAAACATATATATATATATATATATATATATATATATATATATATATACACACAAACATATATATATATATATATATATATATATATATATATATATATATATATATATATATATATATATACTGTCTATTAAACATTTCTATTTTCACCATACGCTATTTCAATTTAATAATAATAATAATAATAATAATAATAATAATAATAATAATAATAAATATTCAGCAACAATGCCTACGGCAAGATTCTCATCCCCCACCCTCAGTTTTGTGATTGTTCAGGACATTTAAGTGCCGATATTGTATGTCATTTCTTGATGGTTACTCATCTATGTAATAACCACACCCAAGTTGCTTAAATTATTGAATGGCCAGCAGTATAGATTTCTACTAGTGTATGCGACCCGTCCAAATGCCGGATAAATATGTAGATATTTATTGATTTGGAAAAATATAAATGGATGAGATTATAATTTTTTTTTCTTTTTTGCTACTAACATGCCATAATCAATTCTTTAATTTTACATATCGTCACCCTCATAAACTAACTGCCTAAGTCATTTTCTCCACTTGCTAGGAAATCGAAAAAACCTTCTCATTTCCTAATTCTTTATATCATTGTCTTGAGCTTCAATTAAAAAATTCTTAACAGAAGAATTTGTGAATTAGAATTTATTAATTGAAGTTCAATACAATGATATAAAGAATTAGGAAATGAGAAGGTTTTTTTTTTTATTTCCCAACAAGTGGAGAAAATGACTTAGGCAGTTAGTGTATGAAGGTGACGATATTGAACTTCTATGCTTTTCATTAGGGTTGCATCTTGGCTTGTAATGATAATCGACCAGTATTACAAAAGTAAATGTCTACACGTTAAAACAAATCTAGAAAAAACAAGCAAACAAACACGTGAAGAACAATTGAGAAAAATACTTTTTAACTTTCCTTTAAAAAATATAGGAAAAAAATAGATCTGATCTGAAAGTCTAAAAAAACAAGGACTTTTTCCTCACGCCAGCTTAGGTCAATCCTTTCCCTTTTGAAGATTCCGAGGACATGACTCGAGGCCAAAGAACAGGAAGGAGAGAGAGAGAGAGAGAGAGAGAGAGAGAGAGAGAGAGAGACGATGACAGCTTCTACGGACGAAGAGTGACGTCACAGAGTTTTGGTGCTACATTGCTTAGTCCTCTCTCTCTCTCTCTCTCTCTCTCTCTCTCTCTCACAGGGTTTTGGTGCTACATTGCTTAGTCCTCTCTCTCTCTCTCTCTCTCTCTCTCTCTCTTGCTTACTACGACAACACCAGTAGCTTTCGTCACATTGTAAGTGTACAGGATGAATTATTTACAGTATTCTAAAAGTTTTATTCCAGCTGTGACAAGTGAAATGATCTCCCTATTCGGGGAGTTGGATCGGTGGAACTTCAAAAGTTAAAACTGGCAGCGTATATATATATATATAAATATATATATATATATATATATATATATACATATATATATATATATATATATATACACACACATACATAACAGATGTTTTAAAGATGTTGCTGATCTTAAAATATTTTATATTATTCATTCATTACTTCTCAAGTAGTTTATTCATGTTCTTATTTCCTTTTCTAACTGGGCTATCAGCATCCTGCTTTTCCAACTTGGGTTGTAGCCTTAATAATAATAATAACAACAACAACAATAATAATAATAATAATAATAATAATAATAATCATAATAATAATTACAGACTGCTCTATTTTGATGATAAACAACAATAACGTAGCTTGAGAACATCGTGACTTATCAACTGATGCTAATACGCACTTGCAGGTTATGGTAGGGAATTGAAGGCTGGGGATTAGCAGCCTGCAAGGGCGGCATTGTTTTATACCTTCCGCCATCTATTCCCGAAAAGACAGGACGAAGGATTACGAGGAGGAAAAATCCAGACGGATTTTCGCTGTCTGTGATTCGTGATTATCAGAATTTTGAGGTGCAAAGAAATGTATAGAGGGATGGTCCTTGTAGGTACATCAAAAGAAGCATTTCATACGTACCATTATTATTATTTT
>NC_090746.1:71848458-71853458 GCF_036898095.1 Palaemon carinicauda | reverse complement strand
GATCTATATTCAAAATTATCTTAAATTTTAAATAATATTTTTCACGAAAGGAAACGATTCACGTTAAGAAACCGGGTATATTTTGATGCAACAGGATTGGATCCGAAGGAAATAAGGAATAGTAAGACACACACACATGTATTACAGATGTTCTGCGAGCAATCTGACCTATAGAGACTTGCTGAACAACAATGAGGATGTTCTCTTCTGGGTCCACATGCACCCATATACTGTGTGTGTGTATATATATATATATATATATATATATATATATATATATATATATATATATATGAATTGACATGTCTGAGCCTTTATCCTGGAGTGGACTAAAAACGACTAAATTTGTTGCTATTCTATATATATATATATATATATATATATATATATATATATATATATATATATATATATATATATACACATATACATATATATATATATATATATATATATATATATATATATATATATATATATATATATATCATCATCAGTTGTTACTGGTCCACTTCAGAACAAAGGCCTCCGACATGTCCCTTCACTTGCGTCTGTTTGTGGTTTTTGTGTGTCAGTCAACGCCCGCAAACTTCCTCGCTTCGTCGATCCATCGTCTTCGCTTCCTTCCCCTTCTTCTTTTACAATCTCTAGGGACCCATTCTATTATAATTAATGTTCATCTATTGTGTGTGTATATATATATATATATATATATATATATATATATATATATATATATATATATATATATATATATATTATATATATATAATCCAAAATAAAATGACACACATCCCCAAGTAAATAAACTAAATTTGTATTATGCAATGACACGTAGTCCGCACCATTAAAATCTAAAAATATTACGGATCTGCATGAATCCTTTCAAGATTTTATGAAAAGAATGACGCTAATTCTTTCTCCTAGTTTATGCAAATTCCAATCTAATAATTACAACCATGATCCTTTCTAAGTTATATAAGATAACATTCTACCTTATCAGAAAAACTCCTTCACATACTTATCACTTTCACATATGATCTTCAATATATTAGAAAAAAAAACCCGCAGAATTAGTACATTTATATCTAGCTCTTGATTCTTAAGAAATTCGTCAACAGATGGCGTTTGAAAAAAAAAATTAACATCCGGCAAATGTATTTTTATTACAGTTTTCTCAGCTCAAAACTTCATTGTCATTAATCCCGAAACTTTCTGAAATTCGCAAAAGAAGTTTTTCTTCCTCTTTATATAAATATAAACCTTAATACCGTTCGTTTTTCTGGTCTTGTTTTAGCCAGGACAGTATTTTGATTTAAGCATAGTAACAATCTTAACGTCAAAATTATGTATAAATTTTCATGCAAAAATTTACACAACTTTCTTTTGGATTGTTTACAGGGGGTAATATGGTTAAATCTAAATATAATAATAATAATAATAATAATAATAATAATAATAATAATAATGATGATGATGATGATGATGAAATGGCAATCAGAGATTTCAGACCTCCACCAATGAAGATTATCAACATTTTATTCAAAGTCTACGGACCAAGCTTTGCCACTTTCATATGTTGACTGTGAAATAATCTACTGTGTAATAACAACAATAATAACTGGAATTGCGATCTTGATTCGGATCACCTCCAAAAGTGAATGTGTTCTTTCGGAGTACAATACCTATCTATTGCTAACATTTGGTGCAGATCCGGCAAGAAGTTTCGACGTAATCCTATCCACAGACAAACAAACATATAAATAAATGAATACATGCATGTCATTTTATAACCTCCTTGTGTGGAGGTCATAATAATAACAACAACAACAACAACAATAATAATAACTACAATATGGTCTTGTCAAACTGCATCAAAACAGTAATTATAATGATTATAATAATAACAAATTTACATAAAGAGTTTCACCGCACGACCTCTTATGAAAATAGGGTAGCGATCGTGATGAAGTCCTAATTAATGAGGCTTTATTTCATGGCTGGTGAAAACAGGGGATGATGAATAACTTATTCAAATAGAAACCGGTCTTTAAAATCATGTGTGATACTAAAGTGTCAAAGGGTCGAATGATTTCAGAATATTTTACAACTTCAGCATCAGTAAGACCCACAAGCAGTCAAAAATATGCCAACGTATTGAGGTTCAGAAGAATTCCTGATTGTTCAGAATATCTTACAAGAACAGTATCGAAACTGAAGCATCTGTAAGAACCACTCGAAGATTTTATAGTTGTCGTGGCCTACTGAAAACGTCGCTGCCTGGCAATTTCCTGGACGGGAGTTCAAAACCCGCTCAAGGTCGCTGGTTTCTAGTAGTGTCTATAGCCTCATAATTTCTGGTTCTCCATAGTCTTAGGTTGGGTAGAGAGGGGGTAGGGGGCTGATCATATTTGTATATGGTAAGTTTCAAGAACATTGTCCTGATAGTGCATTGTCACTGTCCCTTGCCTCTGCCATTCATGAGAGTCCTTTAAAAATGGCACTATTCTTACCTCGAATACAATAACCTTGCAAGACATGAGAGAGAGAGAGAGAGAGAGAGAGAGAGAGGGGAGAGAGAGAGAGAGAGAGAGAGAGAGAGAGAGAGAGAGAGAGAGAGAGAGAGAGAGAGAGAGAGAGAGAAATTAGGTGCCTTGATCCTGCCTCCAGGATGGTACACTATGTCCTTAATTTCTTACCTCTCTCGACCCTCTTTAACATTACCGTCATATTCAAAAGTAGTGCCACCCACATAAATGAAATGAAAAAATTATATCTAAAAGCAAAAAACCAAATAAAAAAAAATATGATTTCACACGTGAGCGATTGCTGACACAGATGGCAAACGAATTACTGCCGTTCGCTGTGTAAACATGAGGGCCAAACGATTCCACGAGGAAGTAATTGGTTTCGTTCCCATTCAACCTCACAGCGGAGTTTTGGAAGTCTAATTCGGGGACTGGAATGTAGGAGACGGTTTTCCATGAGGACCTGCTCGAAAATGCCAATTTCCAGGTTAGGGAAAGACAGCTTATTAGCGTTGTGATTGTCAGTCTTGAACACAAAATGGAAAAACAAAACAGTTTAAAGGCCGCCCATGTATGGTTGAGGGCAGGGACAGTGACAATGCCCTAGAGATTGACGATAAATACATGTGATCAGTGCCCAAGCCCCTCTCCACCCAAGCTAGGACCAGGGAAAGCCAGGTAATAGCTGCTGATGACTAAGCAAGTAGATCTATAGGCTCCCCCAAAAACCCCCATCTCGGGGTTACAAGGATGGTGAGGTTGCAGACACTACAAAAATCTATAGAGCTTGAGCGGGTCTCAAACCCAAGTCCAACAAATCGCCTGGCAGGGACGTTTCCAATAGGCTACACAACCTTCAACAGTTAAAACTGATAGTGTAACGATTCATAATATCTTGCGATGCTTGTTGCTATTTTTTTAGAAGAATCTGTAGAAGTTCAAAAGTTCAAGGTTGGAGCAAATGTTTTTATGTTGAACAGGCTGACATGAGTCTTTTTATTGTTTATAGATGACATATCTGTTTTTGACGTTGTTAATAGTTTATATAGGACATATCTGTTTTGACGCTGTTACTGTTTTTAGAATGATATACTGTATTGTTAATTTATTCTCATCATTTATTTATTTCCTTATTTCCTTTCCTCACTTTGCTATTTTTCCCTGTTGGAGCCCTTGGGCTTATAGTCTTGCTTTTTCAACTAGGGTTGTAGCTTGGCTATTAATAATAATAATAATAATAATAATAATAATAATAATAATAATAATAAAAAACTGATACTAATGATATATTTTGTTCTATCGATTCTGTAATTTATGTCGGACATGCAACTATTCATAAGCTAATTTTCCTTCAAAGAACTTCCAATATCACCTTTAGTAACAATGACACTGTAATTAATGAGTTATACGTGTTGTCTAATTTCATTATGCAGATGATTGTACTCTTCACAGATCATCTCTCCTTATTTTCATCAGGGGCTTCTTCTGATTTACTTTAATAAGACGTGTCACTTCTAAATATGAAGCCTACATCAAATAATTTTGCAACTATATCATACTTATGGCATATTATACAGTTTGTTAAAACTATTTTTAAAGGAATGCGTTATATTAACCTTTGTTAAACGATTAATGTCTGTCTCTTCCAATATTCTTCTAATCTATCTAGCCATGCGAATACTAATCTGTGAAAGCTTGCTTAAAAAGTAATGGTCTGCTTACCTGGAATAATAATAATAATAATAATAATAATAATAATAATAATAATAATAATAATAATAATAACAATGAAAACGCACGAGTGAAGAATTTGCAAAACTCACAACCACATGCTGTCAGACGGATAACTGATGTGTTTGGTTATAGTTTTTTGTTTCTATAAAAGAAGTGATATGAGCATAGTCACTGCCAAATAAACAAAAGACTTCCCTTCCTGGGTGATAAAAAGAAATCTAAAATTAGATCTATCAAACTCTTGGGGAAATAAGACGAAAGGGTTTCGCACATAGGAATAAAATGGCAACTGGGAATGGCGAAGTCGGTTGATCCTGGTGTTAGTGAACAATGCTCGTGGTAATTCAGATTGAATTCGAGACAATTACACCAGAGAAGGGAAAATTATATCTATGTACACCTAAATATTTTGTTTAAAAGGAGAATACACACGGTACCTTAAGACAAACACAGCGACTTTATTCTTAACAGTGTGATTTTCTGAGGTCAAATTCTCAAACATTTTCAGGAAAATATTTTGCAGCGCCAAGAAGAAATAAATGCCCTATCCTCACTCCACATTTGAATTATTCCCATCACAAAAGAGCAAGAGAGAGTGAGGATAGGCGGTAAAAAGAAGGTGAAGGAAGATAATCTGTAGAGTAGAATCATCTGCATATGAATGTGGAGGTCAAGAGGGGATATGAGAGACATCGTTGACAGAAGGAAGACAGTGAAAAGGGGTCTTGAAGGACACCT
>NC_090746.1:71840958-71845958 GCF_036898095.1 Palaemon carinicauda | reverse complement strand
AATTTCTTAAACATTCCCGACGAGGCATCATCAATTTACCACTCTCCTCAAACCAGGTCCCAAGGGAAGTTCAAATATGAGAGAGAGAGAGAGAGAGAGAGAGAGAGAGAGAGAGAGAGAGAGAGAGAGAGAGAGAGAGAGAGAAAATCATCAACCATTGTTTTCCTTATTTACTAAGCAACATCACCTACGTCATCAACTCCTACATGTTGCTCCTGCGGGGGGATAAGCTCTCCCTTCCCTTCCATTCTCTCCCCCCCAAAACCCTGTTCCAGTCGATAGCCATTCCCATACGCCCCTGGACTCTCCTCCCATCTCGTCCCCATACTCTCTTAGATCGATTGGTGTTTATCTTGAAGGCGTTGCTCTTCAGAACGTCAAAGACAATGCACAACAATTTTCGTGAAAATGGTATGATACTGAGACCATTTTCCTCTTGTATTATTATCTTGAAAATTTATATTTTTAAGCTTTATTTCGCAAAAAACTGAAAGGCCGATTTGATGTATGTAAACAGTCACATTTGCCATCATCCTTCACTCTTTCTATTATTTCTATCATTATTACAGGCTAAGTTAACACCCTAATTGGAAAAGCTGGATGCTATAAGCTTAAGGGCTCAAACAGGGAAAATAGCCCAGTGCGAAAAGGATATAAGAAAACAGATAGAATAGTGTGCATAAGTGTGCCCTCAATCAAGAGAACTTTAACCAAAAGGCAGTAGAAGACCATGGTACAGAGCCTATAATTATCCAAAAATTGAGAACACTGGTTTGATTTTAGTGTCCTGTAAATTATTTGAATATGAAATTGTATTCCTATCCAGAAAAAGCCACGCAAACAGGAAACTTAATACCCAATAACTCAGAGCTGAATCATAATGATAAAGAATCAGCGATGATCGCGAAAAATAAAAACGTACAATATCATTATAGCTTGTCCTCCAGAGAGGACACATTCCACTGGGCCCCCAAGTCTCATTTCCCAAAAGGTTAGAGGACGAAATGAATAGCAATATTTGAGGATCTGTGAGCGATAAACTTTGGTCATTGTTTGTCAGGTCAACATTGGGACAACAGCTCTCATTAAATGTAAGTTTGGGAAGATACGATGTTGACCCCTTCCTGGTATAATAAACAAAGCGGCCGCTTACATTACCTTTATAGAGGCGGGATATATGTTGTATGAGGGACCTGGACAATTTTAGATAAAAAATAATTTTCCTCAACTTAATTCTGACCTTTATATTTCATAATAATTCTAATAATAATAATAATTTCAATAATATCAATAATAATAACTAAAAATAATAACTTTAATAATCTAAATAATATTAATTTCAATAATCTTAAATTTGTCATCATTAATAATTTTGATTCTAGATACTGGTTGAATGTCATTAAGGGAGAACCTGAGAATAACTTTATAAATAACAACTTTAATCATTTAAATGACAATATAAATTTCAATAATCTTAAAATTGTTAACATTAATAATTTTAATTTCAGATACTGGTTGAATGTCATTTAGAGAGAACCTGAAGAATGGGGATGTAAATGTAAATTAACTTATTTATTCAAACTAGGGAGGAAAGAGAAAATATGTAACAGAAAATTGTGTTAAATAGAATTAAGTACACATTTTCGTATGAACAGGAGACTCGGAGTCAAGCTCTAATATAGAGGAGTTTTATGGGCGGTTTGGTAAAGATATATAATAATAATAATAATAATAATAATAATAATAATAATAATAATAATAATAACAATAATAATAATAATAATGATAATAATAATAATGCAAAGAACACAAAATCCTAAAAAAAAAAAAAAAAATTAATATCATAATTATTATACAATGCATGACCTACTAGAATGACTTTTTTGGTATAAATGGAAATGGGTTATATTTGTACTGTATCAACTAAAGGTTACGGGAAATACATAACTATGTATAGAGTTGAAAGGATACGTTGCATCCTGTTGTCTGAAGACAATGATGTGTCTGCAGTGTATCAAACAAAGAGACACACTAAAAGATTCTTTCAAAAACTTTAGTTTGAGTGATGAATAAGATGTGTTTTAAAGTCAGTCTACATTAAAGTCAATTAACATGTCTTCATAGGGTAGTAATCCCAGGTATTAATATTAATTATCAAGGGAGGAGATAAAATTTTAAAAACACTCATTTTCAGGATAATTCGCCCTGCCGTCGCAAAACCGAAGGTCAGAGGCAAAAATCCCATACAGTTTGGAGATGTCCTAAGTCTAAGTGGTATGAATATCATAGTCCTGTCCTTAAAAACGGCATTCGCCGGCCGGCCCCCTTAACTGGGTAAAATTTCAGCAATGTACTGAGTTTTCTAACCTTTGACACACACACACAAACAAACAAATAAACACACACACAAATTCATATTATAAAAGAATCCGTTAGAAACTTTAATTTGAGTGATGAAGATGGTGTTTAAGCGTCCGTCTATATGGCAGTCCTGAAGAATGAATGTAAGAAATTTTCGGCTTCAGACCGGGGGACTGGGGACTAGGAAGCCATTCAGCAATCAGGTACACCTTTAGTAAAAATGAAACGGGGATGAAGAGCAAGACGTAAGAAAATAAGCAAAGATCTAAAGGAAAAATTAATTACCACGTAACTGATTAATTACACTTCTAGGATTTTCTCCCTTTCTTGATAGGCAGTCTTTTATGGTGGAAAACACATAAATACTAATATCAACAGGTTTCTGGAGATCTGTATTCAATAGCAAAATGTTAACAAAGCCTCTAATCACATAATAACACTACTCTTCTGTAATCTGGTTAAACCAGTGAAACACACACGACAAAAATAAGAAGTGCAGCCGTTTCAATTTCACCGTAGGATATAGGCATCAGACAGGTCATTACGCATGTTTGGATTTTGGCCAGTTTTCATCACTACGCTCTGCAAATGCTGATTGGTGATGGTGGAAGATTTCCGTCTGATCGCTCACACCAAACCAACCTAAATTTAGTATGGGTGGCCCTGACTACTACAGCTTTGCTGATCATGGTGATACACAAACTCTTCCACCACGTTAAGGTATCGAGAGAGAGAGAGAGAGAGAGAGAGAGAGAGAGAGAGAGAGAGAGAGAGAGAGAGAATTATGACTCACCTAGTACGCCAAACGGGGTATCCCGAATCTAGCGATTCATCCGTTAAGGGCCTATCTTCTCTCGTGGCACCAGCATTCAATTCTTCATCCAACATTTCTAAAGCAATAATATGGTACAACTTTAAATAAATTAAGCTGTAAATTTTCGTTCATGCATTACACGGGCGCTTAGAAGAGTAACTCTTCAGTTATAACTCACTGGAATTTCTGACGGAACGGGAGATTATTATTGATTTTTGAGTACGCAGTTTGAATGGATACTAAGGAAAACTTATTTTTCAAATGGCACTTTAATTTACGATAGACACTTGTTATGTCCAGAACACTAAATAACACAATTATGTCAAATATTTTGAATAGCTTCAGGACACCAAATAATGCAAATGTGTCAAACATCTTTAGTAATTTGAGGACACTAATTAACGAAAATGTATCCAAAATATTGAATTAAGGCCACAAAATAACGCAAATATGTCAAAAAATGTGAAACATTTAATGCAGTCTCAAAAAAGTGGCGAATGTGCCAATCTCCTCATATACGTAATACTGCAAATCAAAACTGCATCTAACACTGAAACATTTCAACGAAAAAAAGAGAAAGAAAAATAAACTATAAATCTCACAAATAGCCATCAACAGCAAACGAAAGAGAGAGAGAGAGAGAGAGAGAGAGAGAGAGAGAGAGAGAGAGAGAGAGAGAGAGAGAGAGAACCTTAGGTCTTCCCTGAATAGATGGCACCCTCAAACTGACGACTGCATGGCATTTCAGAGCTACTTGAAGTCTAAGACTTCTCTCTCTCTCTCTCTCTCTCTCCCTCTTGTGATAATGCTGCATCATTGGCCAATAGCTATAAGAGGGTCACGAGGGATAAGGTAGCCTTAGTAACATCACTTTCCTTAGATCTTTCCCCTCTCTCACCAAACCCTCAGGGCACCTGTCTAAGGCTCTTAAATGAAGGCACTAGTCTTTGGCCCTTAAAGAACACATAAGGGTACACTTGTTAAAGGATGGTTCAAACCAGATTTAAATGCGATATAAAGGCTAAATTGCCTCTTAAGGGCAAAATTTCTACTAGCTAGAAATGTTTATTCAACATTAACTGGCCGCTCTAAGAGGTTGAATTGTCTTCTCCTGACGGCTTTGATCCTCTTCAAAACATTCAAGATAAACAAGCCACTTCGATCTCAAGAATGAAAAGAATATTGGCGGTGTATTACCGACTTCACAAAAGCAGGTGGCTCAGACCTAATAAGAAGCCAATAGAAGGCGTTGAAATAAATTCCTCTGAAGCATAGGAGTTTACGAATCACCAAACACACCATCTTCAAAACACTTTGGAACGACCGATATAGATTTATAAATCACTAGTAAACGCGATCCGTCAAAAACGAAGACTAAGTATTTAGACAGATTAACACGCACACACAGATTCAACCACTACCACCTCCTACACGTTTTCTAACTATAACAGGCCAGTTGTGGTTTCCGGTGTACCTCTCAGGGTATCCCTTGTCAGCGTGACAAGATACATACATATATATATACATATATATATATATATATGTATATCTATATATATATATATATATATATATATATATATATATACTATATATATATATATATATATATATATACCTATCTCAAGACACATTGCTCCTCATTATATAGGGGTGATAGCCCAAAGCTAGGACCGTGGATGACATTCAGCTTTGAAAGGCACAGTTACCATATGAAGCAAAAGTTAGGATGTTAAACACCGGGACTCGAATTCAAGTAAAAAAGGTAAAAAGAGGTAGCAGCTTTGAAGGGGAGATGTAAAACACCTTAAATAAACGTCTGCAG
>NC_090746.1:71820958-71833458 GCF_036898095.1 Palaemon carinicauda | reverse complement strand
AAAGAAGCATTAATCATCCTTTTTTT
This sequence comes from Palaemon carinicauda, assembly GCF_036898095.1. Classification (NCBI taxonomy): domain Eukaryota; kingdom Metazoa; phylum Arthropoda; class Malacostraca; order Decapoda; family Palaemonidae; genus Palaemon; species Palaemon carinicauda. The sequence continues at coordinate 71,833,432 of NC_090746.1, read as the reverse complement.
TATTTTTTACTAAAAAAAACCTGACGAGATATCGGTAAAAAAAATAAAAATGCTGACAAAATACTATTTAGAAAATACTGTTTCATTGATACCAGAAAGGTCATAAGAAGAAAAATATTTATTAATAAATCAATTAAAAAAATCTTAAATCAGTGGACCGATAGTACTGATATATCTAATAAAACTTATTAAAAATTTACTCAGTTGGGAATTCCAGTTTGCGGATGGGTAACCACTAGCAATCTCACCCCCCCAAAAAAAAAAAATCGTAACAGATCTCAGGAGCCTGGTGTGAGTGGAGGAGAGCAATGGGATCCGAAAGGGTGTCTGAACCTTCACAAAGGCTCCAAATGAAGCCTTCGTGAGGACCTCTTAGGAATAGGTTTTAGGGGAATTTATGGATTTGTTGAGGACCGTGATCAGAAGATTGTTAACTGAGAGAGAGAGAGAGAGAGAGAGAGAGAGAGAGAGCATATGGGCATTTTTCGTCCTATGTCATAGGAATAAGAAGGATCGTATTTTTTTATATTTAATATCTTGAAATTTTCTTAGAGAGAGAGAGAGAGAGAGAGAGAGAGAGAGAGAGAGAGAGAAAAAAAAAAATTCTTCCTTTCGTAGGCGTATAATAAAGTTCGATAATACCAGACGTCAGGTCAACAATAAATATAATTCAAACAATCCATCAAATTATTCAAACGTTCATGATATAAGCAAAAATGTCTGAATCATAAGTTGAAGCCTGAATGAAATTCATAACAAACAACTGAAAATGAATAAGTCTGAAAATCAATGGAAATTGAACAAATAAGAGGAAACACAAGGAAAGAAAATACAAAGGGAAACAAAACAATGAAAAAAAAGAAGAAAAATGAAACAAGTACGCATAAACAAATAAATGGACGGAGGACGATTCTCATTCTCGCCAGCAACGTCCAGAAGAGAATAAAAGACGACCTATTTCTGATACTAGGCTCTTCTCATTAAAGGGAGACACCGACATGACCAACTAATAAAGGTGATGCATCAAATATACGCTTGCATGAGAGGGAGAGAGAGAGAGAGAGAGAGAGAGAGAGAGAGAGAGAATGGAATGTTAAGCAGCTCCCTTGTTATCCGTAACTAGTAAATATTTCTAAATTAAATGTGTTTTTCGTTAAAATAAAATTATTCCTCTCGTATAGTTCAATGGTCGACTGTGTTTGTTTCTATCAGTGGACACACATCCATCTCTCTCTCTCTCTCTCTCTCTCTCTCTCTGTATGTATATATATACATACACACACACACACACACACACACATATATATATATATGTATATAATCATCATCTACACCTATTGACACAAAGGGACTCTCTCTCTCTCTCTCTCTCTCTCTCTCTCTCTGTATATATATACATATATATATATATATATGTGTGTGTGTGTGTGTGTGAAATTGGCTTTGATGTGAAATAAACCCAACGAAATGGGTGGAAGCACTATCGCTAATTTTGGAAGCGAGAAGATAATTATTTCATTCTTCGCCAATTTCGCTTGCCAAATATGTCACCTTCGATAGGTTATTGTATCGTTTCTCTGGACACATTTTCGTTGCAAAACAGGCTCCATATTTCTCAAGACGAAAGTACAGGACCTTATAACGAGGATGGTGATAGTAATAATGACTTTCGCTAGTGGTATGGTAGTAAGACTGTTTAATGTCATGAACTATTAGAGCAGCAATTGACATACACTTTCATTGTAAATATATACAACCAAAACAACAAAAGCAGCCGTTTCTAGTCCACTGCTGGACAAAGGCCTCAGACATGTCCTTATTCATGTCAGGGGTTTGGTCTGTTTTCATCAGCACGCTGGTCTACTGCGTATTGGTGGTAGTGAACAACTTTAGTCTGATCGCTCACAGCAGACCAACTTAGTATGAATGGCTCTGACTAGTACAGCTTTAGTGATCATGGCAATACACAAACCTCTTCCCCAAGTTAAGGTATACATATTCAGAAATGTGTGTGTGTTGACTCAACAGGCAGCAGTTTCTTCATAACATCGGCCAAAAAAAAAAAGAAAGCTTCCTTTGTCATATTGACATATCAATTGTTAAATAAGGGAAGGGTTCCCCTTGCAAAAAATTACTCTACAGAGGTCATCAAAGTGCATTTCCACATTCGTCTGTACCCCCGCTCTTACTCTTAGACTTCCTGTACATTGAGATCCATTAACACTACGAAATTATAGAATCTTTTTATTAGCATATATTTTCCATTTATCACTTCAACATATAAATACAAAGAGGATATCAAACATAACCAAATTACGTGAAAAGAATAAAAATTCTTGTAATATTGTACAATGTCGAATATTTATGTAAAATATATAACTTAATTTTCATATTAAAATCCTTACTTCACTACTATATTCTATTCATAAGAATAAAAAAAGTTGAATAAAATTTATTTTTATTATTCATTTACCAGCATCTTAATGTTTAAAACGTTATTTCACAAAACCCTTTTTTCAGGAACTGAACGTCAACAAACAAACTCATGGTATGAAAATAATTGCGACGATTATTATCATTCTGAGTTTTGTTTTGCTCAGCACCGAAGTGTGAACCAGAGGTGTAAATTATATTTTTGCACAATATTCAAACATAGTTAATCAAACCCTTATTCTATAAAGAATGCCAATAATAGTAATGCCTTCATGCATTCAGTGCTGAGAAAATAAAAGTGAATAACCAGATGAATTCGAGGATTATCTCAAGAAATTTTCCCTTTCTTGACAATGAAAGATTAAGAACAACTGCAAACCTTTTAGCGTATAAAAACAAAAGTTGGTGCGCACTAGTATAGATTTCCCCATTAGTAATATGCACGTTCAACCTGGTTTCTTATGAAAAAAAAAAAAGCTAGAATAAATTGTCACCAAATCATGAGACATCATCTGACCCACCTCTCCTGAAAATAGCCATATTTTTTTCCGTTTCTTTTCACTGTAAATGCTTTACTAGAACAGGGGTTCTCAAACCCCCTTTCTGTACTCCTTTAGCCTTTCTATAGATTTCCGTGTACCCCTAAAATCTAGGATGAAAAGGTTATTGTGATGTAATATCATTCAATATCAAAGCAAATTACATCATGTATTGCACAGTACTGGATATTCTCTCGGATCCAATGTACCCCTGAAGATTAAAATCATAAGAATGTGGGTACATGTACCCCAGATTAGGAACCCCTGCATTAAAGCATCATTAATTTCAAGCATAAAATCACAAGGAGGGTTGATTCACAATGACAACTAGCAGTCAAGTCAGCTAACATAATCATATTCTAAATTCCGACTTGTCATCCAACCCCATGTTCGAAGATGTCACAGCTTTCAGCTGCAGGGTCCAAGACATTGAATTTGTTTACTGAAACAGCTGCATCGCTTGTTTACTTTAACCCTTACGTAATCAACATAGAATATCAACAACTATTCAGGTGATATGCTACATATTAACCACAATATTTTAGGAACCTGCGCGGCATGATTTCAATGATATAGAGGAACACCTTAAATACATAATAAAAATATTGTAAGAAAAACAGGCTGCATTAGTGATATATTAAACTCAAATGATAAGCAAACCATGTTAAAGTTAAAATGAACATGCCTGTACCATAAATCTCAAATCATGCAAAACGTGTAGTGAGAGAGAGAGAGAGAGAGAGAGAGAGAGAGAGAGAGTTTTCATAGTTGCCCAACTGTGATAAATCTATTTATGAAGAATGAATACATTTTATAGGACACATTTGATACATCTACGAGAGAGAGAGAGAGAGAGAGAGAGAGAGAGAGAGAGAGTTGCCCAACTGTGATAAATTAATATATGAAGAATGAATAAATTTTGTAAGACATATCTCATACATCTGAGAGAGAGAGAGAGAGAGAGAGAGAGAGAGAGAGAGAGTTTTCATAGTTACCGAACTGTGATAAATTTACTTACTAAGAATGAATATATTTTATAGGACATATTTGTTACATCTACGAGAGAGAGAGAGAGAGAGAGAGAGAGAGAGAGAGAGAGAGAATGTATGTCCCGTGGATAAAATTTGACAGCAAGTCAAACCCATTCATTGAAGTCCATGAAAAAAAGGGACAGGAGACAGAGTAACGCGGGCGTGAAGGGAAAATCTATATTTTTTCCAACGCCTACGCCCAATCACCTGTCAGTCTCTTGACAGTCCTATCAGCTTTTAAATCGGCCAGGATTTCAACGGAAAAGACTCCTGCTATCCTTCAATTCTCCTGTCAAGGTAAAGGTGTTACTAATATTAGTGAGAAAATAATAGAAAATATCAGACAAATTCACCTTACACAACGAATAATAGTTTAACTGTTTTGACATTTTGACACAGTAAATGTATATACAGTCTTACTCTGGTACCTCTATAGAATGTATACAAACAAACACAAATATATGTATATATAACACAACAACAAATACAGCCGTTTCTAGTCGATTGCAGGACGAAGGTCTCAGATATGACAATTCATGTCTGGGGTTTGGCCCATTTTCGTCTGATAGCTCAGAGTAAATCAACCTAGGATGGATGGCCCTGACCAATACAGCTTTGCTGATCATGGCGATACGCAAACCATTTCACCACGATAAGGTATCCCCACTCAGAAAGGATATATATATATATATATATATATATATATATAATCAGCATGATCTATTTAGTTTCAAACACTTAATTTTTTCTCAACTCTGCATTTCATGTCAAAATGTTAGAACTGACATTATGTAAAAGATTATGTGTTTTTTCATCTTATTCTATTTTTGTAAAAGGAGTGCCAAGAATTCCCCAAAGAAACTACAAAAACTTAGCGTGCAAGTGCTTTTACTTTGCTTGTTAGTTTGTTTAAGCAACTGAAAATAAACTTTATGTTTTTATTCATTGAGGAAGCAATGTTAATAACTTATAATCAATTCCAAACACAGCTTTTAATGATGACTGAGGAAAATTAATGTAATTCACTGTCATTTTCATAATGGAAATTATTTATGGATTTAAAGAGCATTCATGACAAGCATTCATGACAAACATTTATCATTGATACACAAATTATTTATAGATTTTAAGAGCATTATGATGATAATTAATCATAAGTATAATAATGACATTCCGCCAAGAAGAAATAAGAATGACTGACAACGCATAGGGGAGAGAGAGAGAGAGAGAGAGAGAGAGAGAGAGCGTTCAGTTGCTCAACGGTGATATTAAAATATATATATATATATATATATATCTGAGAGAGAGAGAGAGAGAGAGAGAGAGAGAGAGAGAGCTTTCAGTTGCTTAACTGTGATATTCAAAAGTATATATATATATATATATACATATATATATATATATCTGAGAGAGAGAGAGAGAGAGAGAGAGAGAGAGAGAGAGAAAGAGAGCTTTCAGTTGCTTAACTGTGATATTCAAAAGAATATATATATGTATATATATATATATATATATATAATCTGAGAGAGAGAGAGAGAGAGAGAGAGAGAGAGAGAGAAATGCATAAAGAAAACAATTGCATCTCAAAACATCAGAACACACTAACATATTAACCTCCTACATCCTTCACGCATGCGCATCCCACTCAAAGGCGGAGGACGTCATCGAAAAGCTCTCCACGTTTAATCCTATTCGAGAGAGAGAGAGAGAGAGAGAGAGAGAGAGAGAGAGAGAGAAAGTCCCCAACAAGGTCCAATATTGCCTGATTCTCGGAAGCCCGTTCAGGTAACGAACGTCTCAAAAAACGAACTCGATATTCGTAGCATTTCAAATCCATTAGGATTCATTCAATGCTTGAGAAAGGCGTTATTCAGTGCAGAGGTTTCTTTTTTTTTTTAACTGGCTGTAAACGTGAGTTACAATAATGTACTGATATTCATATGATATACATATATATATATATATATATATATTATATATGTACATATATATTATATATATACGTATATATATTATATATGTACATATATATTATATATATACATATATATATATATATATATTACTCAAGAATATATATATATATATATATATATGTATATATATATGTATGTATATATATAATTTATATATATGTATATATATAGACATATATATATATATTTATATACATATATATATATATATATATAACATTAAAATTTTGCATTAAGGCCTCTCTTATTCAATATTTCGTTCATGGAAAACCTTGGTAGAATCTAAATATAACATTAAATAAAATATATAAACTAATGACTTTTATTTAATATATCGGTTATGCACTACATTAGTGGAAGCTGCTTAACAGCAAATAGATTTACATTAAAATACTGTAATGAATAATTTTTGAAAATGAATAATTTGAACGGTAAAATGCATGAAAATTGGCTACGTTTTCGAGGAACTTCCCATTTAATATCTAGTCCATATTTAGGTTTCAAGCTAAAGGAAATCAAGTCTTTAAACATTGAGAGAGAGAGAGAGAGAGAGAGAGAGAGAGAGAGAGAGAGGATGGGTTCTTCATAGCAGTCTACCCATATTATTATTATTATTATTATTATTATTATTATTACTATCCAAGCTACAACCCTAGAAGGAAAAGCAAGATGCTATAATCCCAGGGGCTCCAACAGGGAAAAATAGCACAGTGAGGAAAGGAAATAAGGAAATAAATAAATGAAGAGAACAAATTAACAATAAATCATTCTAAAATAAGTAACAACGTCAAAACAGACATGTCATATATAAACTATTAACAACATCAAAAACAAATATGTCATAAATAAACTATAAAAAGACTCATGTCCGCCTGGTCAACAAAAAAGCATTTGCTCCAACTTTGAACTTTTGAAGTTCTACTGATTCAACCACCCGATTAGGAAGATCATTCCACAACTTGGTCACAGCTGGAATAAAACTTCTAGAGTACTGCGTAGTATTGAGCCTCGTGATGGAGAAGGCCTGGCTATTAGAATTAACTGCCTGCCTAGTATTACGAACAGGATAGAATTGTCCAGGGAGATCTGACTGTAAAGGATTGTCAGAGTTATGAAAAATCTTATGCAACATGCATAATGAACTAATTGAACGACGGTGCCAGAGATTAATATCTAGATCAGGAATAAGAAATTTAATAGACCGTAAGTTTCTGTCCAACAAATTAAGATGAGAATCAGCAGCTGAACACCAGACAGGAGAACAATACTCAAAATAAGGTAGAATGAAAGAATTAAAACACTTCTTCAGAATAGATTGATCACCGAAAATCTTGAAAGACTTTCTCAATAAGCCTATTTTTTGTGCAATTGAAGAAGACACAGACCTTATATGTTTCTCAAAAGTAAATTTACTGTCGAGAATCACACCTAAAATTTTGAAAGAGTCATACATATTTAAAGAAACATTATCAATACTGAGATCCGGATGTTGAGGAGCCACCGTCCTTGACCTACTTACAATCATACTTTGAGTTTTGTTAGGATTCAACTTCATACCCCATAATTTGCACCATGCACTAATTCTAGCTAAATCTCTATTAAGGGATTCACCAACCCTAGCTCTACATTCAGGGGATGGAATTGATGCAAAGAGAGTAGCATCATCTGCATATGCAACAAGCTTGTTTTCTAGGCCAAACCACATGTCATGTGTATATAGTATGAAAAGTAATGGGCCAAGAACACTACCCTGTAGAACACCGGATATCACATTCCTATAATCACTATGGTGCCCATCAACAACAACTCGTTGAGATCTATTACTTAAAAAATCAATGATAATGCTAAGAAACGACCCACCCACTCCCAACTGTTTCAGTTTGAAAACAAGGGCCTCATGATTAACACGGTCAAAGGCAGCACTAAAATCAATGCCAATCATACGAACTTCCCGACCACAATCAAGGGATTTCTGTACAGCATTGGCGATTGTAAGAAGGGCATCACATGCTCCAAGGCCTTTACGAAAACCAAATTGCAAACTAGGGAATATATGATTACCTTCAGCAAACCTATTAAGACGTTTTGCCAGAAGACGTTAAAAAACTTTAGATAATATGGGAGTTATGGAAATTGGGCGGTAATCAGTGGGACTTGGGCTACCACAAACACATTTACATAGAGGAGTAACATTACCAATTTTCCAACTAGTGCTAAAAGCTCCTCTTCTTGCTAACTTGCGCAAAATAACAGATAACTTTGGAGCTAAGAAATCTGCTGTCTTTATAAAAAACAAAGGAAAAATACCATTTGGGTCTACACCTCCATAAGCATCAAGGTCCACCAACAGAGCTTTAATCTCACGAGATCGAAAAGCTAAACTAGTTAGTTTAGCCTCAGGAAAACAGGAATGAGGAAGTTCAAGTTTTTCATTACTCTGTTTACTGTCAAAAACATCAGCCAAAAGGGTTGCCTTTTCCTTTGGACAGTGAGTGACTGAGCCATCTGGTTTAAGTAAAGGAGGAACTGTTGCATCTACACCGAAGAGTGCAGATTTAAGGGTAGACCACCATTTATGTTCCTGAGTTGTACCAGAAAGTGTTTCTTTTATGGTTAAATTGTACTCCTTTTCAGTTGAGGCATAAACTCTCTGAGCAAAAGCTCGAAGCTGAGTATAGTTTTTCCAGGTCAAATCTGATCTGTTACCCTTCCAAAGGTGATAGGCCTCCTGCTTCTCCAAAAAAGCACGTCTACAATCATCATTGAACCACGGTTTGTCCTTCACTCGGTACCTTAGCACACGAGAAGGGATACGCCTATCAATTATGTTGACTAGATTCTCATTCAAAGGGACAACAGGATCTACACTATTATATAATTGTGACCAATTCAAGCACAAAAGATCATGTAAAATCCCATTCCAGTCTGCTTGGGATTTCATATAAATTTTACAAGAATATGATATATCAGGGACAGGCTGCTCAGTCTTCACTAATAATGAAATCAAGGCATGATCAGATGTCCCGACTGGAGAACCAACCTTACTAGTTATAACGCCAGGGGAGTCAGTGTATACGAGGTCCAAGCAATTACCAGACCTGTGAGTAGCTTCATTTATGATTTGCTCACAGCCTGATTCAGAGGCAAAGTCTAAAGCTCTTAAGCCATGGCGATCGGTAGGAGAGATAGAACTTAACCACTCCCTATGGTGAGCATTAAAATCACCAACAAAGACAAAAGAAGCCTTTCTATCATCTTCTTGTATCTTAGCCATAATGGTAAGAAGACAATCGAAGATAGAATCATCTATGTCGGGATTCCGGTAGATCGAACACAAATAAAAGTTGTTATGCCTGTCACAAACTTTTATTACCTGAATCTCATGACATCCACATTGATAGCAGGACTTATGAGAAGCAGGGTACTCGGTCCTAATAAACACCGCCATTCCCCTGGCCCTAGGGATGGCATCACGTTTCAACATTATTGGCTTCTTAAAACCAGTTATAAGGAGCTCGGATGAGTGCCTCATATTAGAAACCAAAGTTTCTGAGCACAAAAGAATAGCATACTGTCTGGACGCAACTGTAAGGTCTTGGATATTTGCATGAAGACCACGAATATTGCAATACAGAAGACGACATTGACGAAATCTAGGACGTACTGGTCCCGGATTTCGCTCAATGTCTCCAGACAGCATAAGAATTAATAGAAATAAAAAAGAGACATCATACTTAAAAACTAGATTAACAAGAATTATAACAAAAACAATACATACAGAATTATAAACAAAGTGATTGATGATACCCATAGACTATAGTAAAAAGTCCGAAAAACTGGTCAACATGGAGGAGCCGATACACCATGCAAGGCTAAATACCCTCCAGGATAGCCACTTCAACTGAAGGGAGGACAGTAAGGATGGTTTTGAGAAGAAAAAGAATCAGAAAAAGGAAAAGACAACCTCTTGATAAACCACCAGGCATCCATGGCCCTTCTATTAAGCCTGCCCAACACACCATTTCAAAAAAAAAACAAGAGGAAGAAAAAAAATAAGATAGAATAGTGTGCCTGAGTGTACCCTCAAGCAAGAGAACTCCAACCCAAGACAGTGGAAGACCATGGTACAGAGGCTATGGCACTACCCAAGACTAGAGAACAGTGGTTTAATTTTGGAGTGTCCTTCTCCTAGAAGAGTTGCTTACCCACAGCTAAAGAGTCTCTTCTACCCTTACAAGAGGAAAGTACACTGAACAAATTGCAGTACAGTAATTAACCCCTTGGGTGAAGAAGTGTTAAGTATCTCATTGTTGTCAGGTGTATGAGGAAGACGAGAATATGTAAAGAATAGGCCAAACTATTCTGTGTAAGTGTAGGCAAAGAAAAAATAAGCCGTGACCAGAGAGAGGGATCCAATGCATTACTGTCTGGCCACTCAAAGGATCCAATACCTCTCTAGTGGTAGTATCTCAACGGGCGGCTGGTGCCCTGGCCAACCTACTACCTACTAAATGCAAATTAACTAACTAAATTCTTTGAAAACCAGAAAACTGATCCTTAACATTATAACAAAAAATCTTCCCCTGAAAAATTCACATAAAAATATATTCGTTTGTAAAGATTATATTCTGAACTTCAATCAAACATCAGTTCTGACACTTCTAACCGATTTTGATTATCTTACGAATATTTAATTTCTACGATCACGTCATTTTCAAAAACACCCTTGATAAAAAAAAATATAAGAACTATCTTTTTCTCGTCTTTTGGAACCTTGTCAAATTCAAAAACTTTCGCCAGTATCGATTTATATGTTTCATAAATTTTTTTTTTTTTCGGTTCAACACAAAACCCCAACCCAAAACAATCATTCAGTAACAAATAGGGAAAATATCATAAGAAATCTAAAATATGCAAACATTACTAAAGCAATCTCTTGGTTTAACCTTGCAAGTAATGCAAAAATATAACTGTGACATAAAGCTATCTGATATCAGCTGGTAAAAAGAATGCACTTCAATGATTCATAATGAATGTGTAAGCAAATATTAATACAACTTCCAGTAAATGCAAATATCTGTAAAATGTCAAGCTTCTACAAGTCAGACGTTTATTTTTTCACTTATTATATAATTGAAAAAAATTCTATGGAACCTATAGCTGAATGACGTTAAGAGCTTCTATAAAATTAAGACTTGATACACCAAAAGTAGCAAAGAGAAGAATAAAAAAATGTAACTTGTACCATTTTGATCTGCCAAATAAGATACAGAAACTCGCTTCTGACCCTTGAGATTACAAAATGCCAATCACTCAAGTATTTCAAGCACTGTTGACACGCACAAAATTAGCAGTGATACGAATGGGGTCTAACCCAGATAGAGAGAGAGAGAGAGAGAGAGAGAGAGAGAGAGAGAACACAAGGTAATAAGCTGCACGCATTAAATTGAAAATATTCCAGCAGAAATATTAATAAACTCCAAGTATTTACAGATGCAAAGCATATCGCTATTTACTGTTCTTATAAATGCAGAGGTTTATCGATCTGCCATCATAATCAGGCGATGAACTAAAATAATCAAGATAATTAACACTTTACTAGGGAATAACTAAATCTTAATTACAGATTTACCAATACGAATGGAATTTAATTTAAAAAAAAACCTGGGAAAACATAAACCTTTTATATACAAGAAAGACTGAATTTTATAATAATGAAGTGAAATGTAAAAACAAATGATAAACGACAAGTCTCAAAAGCTCACGAATAAAAAAATAAATAAATAAGAAAACTAACAAGTAGAAGGGCAACCAAGTTCTCCTGGGCCTATATTTCAGTTAGTATAATCAAGAAACTATAATGAATATAGTTTCAATACTTTTCAATTACCAGCAGTTTAAGTGTGAGCAAGAAATTAAGGACTATGGCAATGAAGCAATCTTAATATAAGTTAAGAGAATGAGAAACGTCGCGCGTCGAGTGATTCCAGAAATGGACTCAATATTAAAAAAAATTAAAGACTTGAAAAAATGCTGGGCCAAATTTCCTTTATTCTTTTGGTCACCTGGCTGAGAATTCCTTTCATTATTCACAGGGGGCCTGGCAAAATATTCTTGCTCAAAAGTCGACATTTGAATTTCATCTTTTGCTGATAAGGCACATGAAACACACACAAACATATATATATATATATATATATACACACACACACACACACACACATATATATATATATACATATATAATTGGACTTCCATGAGATATGGCGATGTGTTAAAATGCATTGACTAAAAACATTAAGGATAATACCTTTTGACTTGTTTTCCTACAAAGGAAAACAAAAAAAACGTTGAAAATTGTATACGAATGTGTATGCGTTGTGTACATACCTTTGAGTGTATTCATCTTGTAAGCAACTTATGAAGAATTAAAAATTAATAAAAAAAGATATGGAAATAAATCTGAAGACTATTTAGAGGAGTCCTGGTTTCCTT
>NC_090746.1:71809096-71816596 GCF_036898095.1 Palaemon carinicauda | reverse complement strand
GAATGCATATCTATCTAATTAATTAGACGCCATCTGTGAGGGCTTGGCATAAAGCCTTTCCTGCAAAGGTATCAAAAATTGTAACAGATCTCATAAAATCAAGAATTATAAAGATCAACAACAACCGAGCTGATTAAATCTCATCTGGGATATTACGAACGCTTGTAATTAATAAAAATATGACCTTTTCTGTACACAAAGACATGCATAAAAGTATCCAATTAAGCGTTCACAAAAAGTTTTCTGGCAATGATCCAATCACTTCAGCTGATGACAAAACACACTCGAGAAGAGAGACGTTTCGTAAATCCCGAATGGAAGATGAGGAAGACTTCAGTTTGGATGATTATCGATGAGGAAAAGGAGGGGAAATATTTGAAGGTATGAATTATCGGCGTCTAAATAAACGAGGTAATTTGATTTTTGAAATGACTCAATTATTTTGATTGAGGTGCGTGCACAGGTATACAGGTATATCTCTCCTCTATAATGAAGTGCAAGTGTCGGGATATATACTGTACACACACATATATATATATATATATATATATATATATATATATATATATATATATATATATATATATAATATATAATATATACACACACAACAGCAACAAATAACAGCCGTTTCTAGTTCACTGCAGGACAAAGCCCTCATGCATATCCTTTTTCATGTCTCGGGATTGGCCACTTTTCATCACCACGCTGGCCAGTACAGATTGGTAATGGTAGGAGATTTTCGTCTGATTGCTCACAGCCAACCAAAACTAGTATGGGTGGCTCTGACTAGTACACCTCTGCTGATCATTGCTATAAGCAAACCCTTTCACCACGTTAAGGTATCACCACTCAATATAAATAACTCATGAAAATTAACCCTTTTGCTATAGCGTAATCTTAAAACATCAATAACAGTCCAATACTCAACAGAAAATAAACCATATCAGGATGAAATAAAAATTGTTAAAGACAAAAATACAACCGATGAGGCCCCTAAAATAAAAAGGACGTTAGGGAAGACAATCAGACATGGTTCGACCGAACTGGTAAGTCTAATTTGATAGATTGGGAACGTTTCCAAAGAATGGCAGCGAGGAATAACTATCAATTTAAAGGTGACGCCGGAGAGAAAACACGGATTAAGACAACGTAAGTTCCACTGCCACTGTGGGAGTTTGAAAGATGATAATAATTGTAGCAGATCTGATAGGGTGACAGTGAGTAATTTAGTTTCAGGAAGAAAGTTCGAATTGATACTGTAATATGATAAAAGTTTAGCGATTTATGATTTAAGGAGGAAAGTTCAAACTGATACTGTATATGGTCAAGTTGATTCATAACAAACATTGTTCAAAGGAGAAATAAAATAGGCATGGAATGCAGAGATGAGAGGCTTCTAAAGAAGTTAAAAACTCGAGCAACAAGGAAATGAGTTCAAAATACATCCCCTTTATAGCTCTATTTCAGAGAGATTTAGGAGAGGAAAAGGATATTTGTGGTTCGGCTGATTTATGGAAGTAGGGGCCTGGGATGTGACGAAAAAATTTAATAGGTTATTGAGCAATTAATATATGAAAAAGTTTATATTGCAGCTGCCATGATGGAAGATTTAGTGAAAGAATAATTGAATGTCTAGTGTGATTATGTTCATTAAGGCACAAGTGTCGTACGGATATGTTAAATACAGCTTTTCCTCATCTAATACAAGTGTACCACAGCCATTAAAAATTACTTCTAAATCTTTAGATAGGTATACACACACACACACGCACGGATTCAACAATTCCTCCCCCTCCCTCTGTCTTAACTGCAACTCACTGGTTCAGCAATTTGTGGGAAAGAGGTTTCGAGTGTACCTCTCTGGGTATCACATCTCACCAGGGTGTGACTACTACCTCCCTTCCTGAGTGTGACAGAATATATATATATATATATATATATATATATATATATATATATATATATGTGTGTGTGTGTGTGTCTTTATACATACATACATACATACATACATACATACATATATATATATATATATATATATATATATATATATATATATATATATACACACACATATAATCACAATTGCTCTTTATAATATAGGGGAGATTTGCAAAGATAAGCTTAGAGATCTACTCTTAATATTATTAATAGATGAACTAAGGCAAGGCGGTTTTCCGCTTGCTAAACAATAATAGAAACCAATTGTTATTGCCAGAACGGAATGTCATTTGAGAGAGTGATTTTTCTAATCAATGCGAGTACCTGACGTTAGCATAAAGGTCGGAAGATTGAATGAAAACAAGATTCATCTCCCGTATATAATAAACCGCAAGTACCTGACAATATATATATATATATATATATATATATATATATATATATATATATATATATATATCTATATCTTTCCGGTTACGCACAATGGCATTGTCAGACGTATAGCTACTGGGTCTCTCGCCGTTTCTCGATTAGGAGAGAGAAGAGTAGTCATACCCTGGTGAGAAGGACGCGTGTATGTGCATATCTATCTAAATAATTAGCCGTCACTTTTGACGGGGTCGCATACACTAGAATCATCTTAGTCTTGTAAAGGGGGTTGTGGTAGCCTACTGGAAACGTTCCTGTCTGACCATCTACTGGACTGGGGTTCGCGACACGTGCAAGCTCGATAGTTTCTTGTAGTGTTTGTAACCTTACCATCTTCGTGATCTAAGGATATGGGGTTTGGGGGAGCCTATTGATCTACCTGCTGAGTCATCAGCAGCCCATGCCTGGTACTTTCGGGTCCTAGCTTGGATGGAGAAGGATCATGGGCTCCAATCACATATACACATGATCCGTTTCTAGGGACATCCTAATATATATATATATATATATATATATATATATATATATATATATATATATGTATAAATATATGTATATGTATACACACACACACACACACATATATATATATAAATATATATATATATATATATATATATATATATATATATATATATAAGAAAAACAGTAAAAGAAAAGAACTTCGAAAGTCATAACTTGATTATTACTAAGGCTATTCTAAATAATTTAATTTAAAGTTTAAACGTTTACCTAAGAGTTACCTGTATCAGTAATTAATTAATATCTATAGATAAAATCTCTGTTACTTTGTGAAAGCTAACTACAATAGTAATGATGATAATAATAATAGCTAGGATTAAAGCCATAGGAAATAATAAGACTATGAAATTATTAACTAAAATTAACAAATAATTTGGATAAAGGTAATATATTAGTTAGTATAATAATACAAGATTCCTGGACTGAATATGTACCAAGACTTTAGTGTATTAAATACAATTAGATGAGGAAATACAAAATTTATCGGCTTATAAATAAACCAAACTTTGGACAGAGAAAATTGAAATATATCGAGAGCTAACACCAAAGAAGAAGACGAAGAAGAAGAAGAAGAAGAAGAAGAAGAGAGAGAGAGAGAGAGAGAGAGAGAGAGAGAGAGAGAGAGAGAGAGAGAGAGAGAGAGAGCCTTACCTTATTTGCCTTATTTTATGTTTGGGTTCCCCCAGGTCCCTCAGTGTAAAGCACCTCGTATATCCACCAGAGAGTTGCTAATGCATCTTCCGGTGTATTTTGCATCTTCCAGTCTTGGATGGTCTGGGATGCATTTTAGGTATTTATCGAGCTTATTCTTAAACACATCTACGCTCACTCCTGACATGTTTCTTAGATGAGCTGGCAGCACATTAAATAGTCGCTGCATTATCGATGCTGGTGCGTAGTGGATTAATGTCCTGTGCGCCTTCCTTAGTTTTCCTGGTATATTTTTTGGCACTATTAATCTACTTCGGCTTGCTCTTTCTGATATTTTTAGCTCCATGATGTTTTCAGTAATTCCTTCTATTTGCTTCCATGCTTGTATTATCATGTAGCGTTCTCTTCTCCTTTCTAGACTGTATAGTTTTAAAAATTGCAGTCTTTCCCAGTAGTCAAGGTCCTTAACTTCTTCTATTCTAGCAGTTTAGGACCTTTGTGCACTCTCTATTTGTGTAATATCCTTTTGGTAGTGTGGGTACCATATCACATTGCAGTACTCGAGTGTACTACGTACATAAGTTTTGTAAAGCATAATCATGTGTTCAGCTTTTCTTGTATTAAAGTGTCTGAATAACATTCCCATTTTTGCTTTACATTTAGCCAACAGTGTTGCTATTTGGTCGTTGCATTACATATTCCTATTTAAAATTACACCAAGGTCTTTAATTGCTTCCTTGTTTGTGATTGTCTCATTATTAGGTCCCTTGTATGCATATACCATTCCTTCTCTGTTTCCATAATTCATTGATTCGAATTTATCGGAGTTAAATACCATCCTATTTATCTCCGCCCATTCATATATTTTGTTTAGATCTCTTTGTAGTGAGTTCCTATCTTCATCACAAGTAATTTCTCTACTTATTCTTGTGTCATCGGCGAAACTTCTCACTACAGAGTTTTCAACATCACAGTCTATGAGAGACACACACACATAACTCATAAAACCTGGATATATCTACCTCTTAAAAGAAGAAGAAGAAGAAGAAGAAGAAGAAGAAGAAGAAGAAGAAGAAGAAGGAGAGAGAGAGAGAGAGAGAGAGAGAGAGAGAGAGAGAGAGAGAGAGAGAGAGAGAGAGAGAGAGGAGAGAGAGAGAGACTTAACTCATAAAGCCTGGATATATCTAGCTCTTAAGAAGAAGAAGAAGAAGGAGAGAGAGAGAGAGAGAGAGAGAGAGAGAGAGAGAGAGAGAGAGAGAGACTTAACTTACAAAACCTGGATATATCTGCCTCTTAAAATTAGAGAGAAGGGCGGGGGGAAGGGAAACCGCAGGGAGACTTCAGATTCAGAAATTTACGAGATTACCTCTTCTTCCTCTTGTGGAGGGACCTCTGCCAACATATTTAGAGACGTCTTCTTCAACTGCTTCTGATCGAATCACGATCCAACTATTTTATCCAGATTTAAACGTTTGTGTGTGTGTGTGTGTGTGTGTGTGTGTGTATATATATATATATAAATATAAATATATATATATATATATATATATATATATATATATATATATATATATACATTTTTTTTTTGCTTCATAAAATTCTTTATCAAGTTAAAACTTTGACAATTGTTTACTTTTATGTTATGAATAATCATTATTTCTAAAGTTTTGCTTGGTATTATTCTTTACCAAATTAAAACTTTCGCAATTGTTTAATTTGTAGGAAATTCTTAACATAAATTCTTCACACATCTTTGCTCTATAAGAAATTTGCTGACTTGATAACTTTAGTAAACATTGGTGTAATAAATAGTTATGTATATATATACATATATATATATATACATATATATATATATATATATATATATATATATATATATATATATATATATATATGTATGTATGTATATACAGGGTTCATAAAATGTTTTTATCTGGTTAAAACATTCCCAATTGTTTGATCTGTAAGAAATTCTTAACACAAATCCTTCACAAATATTTACTCCATAAGAAATTGTTGACATGATAAAACTTTGTCTCAATTTCGAAACATTTATGAAGTAAAGAAACAATCATATGACCTATACAATGAATTCTAAATATATAATTTCATTCAATTATGAATACCCAGGCTATCTATCTGATTCTTATGGCGACGAATGGTTATTCATATAAACTTAATCCATTATTCATAGTTCAGAGCCATACTGAAAAATAAACCTTTTGTCTAGCAATGATAGGGATTGTTATTGTTAAATGCCCAGATTATCTACATGCCTTACATTGTGGTAATAAAAAGAGGGGGGGGGGAGGGGGTTGCGTTTAATTTGTTTACCGTTTGACCTTTCGTTCCGGATGTTGTTGTTGTTGGTGTAGACGAGGTTCTGTACGATGAATGGAATGGAGTCGGGAAAATTACGTTCTAATTGGATTGATTTTCAACGTCAGTTATATCTGACAGACTCTATTTCATCCTAATCTTAGCCAAATCACTATAATTAATAAATAGCTGTAATCTAGTTTAGAGCAGATTAATGAAAGTAAAATCGTACTTGTTCATACAACTACAACGAATTGTGAAGGTGTCAGCAACAAATACCACATCACTTGGGAATCTAAATAAAGGACAGCTAACAACCAGACATTATTTTGACTCGAGCAAGAATTGCTGTATATAGCCTTTGCCCTTGAGGCTACACGTGACTCGGAAAGAAAAGCCTATTAGAAACATCCATGCCAGGCGATCTGCTGGACTGTGGTTCGAGACATGCTCCAATCCGACGGTATTGTGCAGTTCCTGTACTCTCATCATCCTTGTGAGAAAAAGTAGAGTTGCCAGGGAACCTATGTCTACCTGCTGAGTCATCAGCAGCCATTGCCTGGCCCTCCCTGGTACTATCTTGGGAGGAGAAGGG
This sequence comes from Palaemon carinicauda, assembly GCF_036898095.1. Taxonomy (NCBI): domain Eukaryota; kingdom Metazoa; phylum Arthropoda; class Malacostraca; order Decapoda; family Palaemonidae; genus Palaemon; species Palaemon carinicauda. Next base: position 71,810,133 of record NC_090746.1, on the reverse strand, counting down.
GCTTAGGAACTAACCGTATGTACAGTTGGACACACAGATGCTTTCACACTGCATACTGGATAATAGCACCCTATCACACTCTTACTGAGCGGGGAGTTCCTTCGTGTAACCCCCACTCAGCATCTCTGCCATCTCTCTACAATAGCTGTATGGTTACTAGCCGTGCAGTAAGGGTGTGACAGGGCACATTTCTTCGGAGCGAGGTGTGCCAAAGACTCCTGTGTACAACTGTACATATGGGATTGTAACCGCCTTGCCTCTGCCATTCATGACCGACCTTTAAACAGGACGGAACACGCTTCACGTAGATGAAGATGAACAGTAGAAGCAGACAGGTAATAATTACGAAATACTTTGGCATTTACCGAAGGATTAATGATTTACCTTCCAATTAGGAGTTGCTTACTTTTCGTGGCAACAATTAGCATGCTTACTGTTTACTTGCAATGATGGTACATAAGGAATTACGTCCCCCTTCATTACCATTTAAAAAAAAAAGAAAAAAAAATCCAGCCACAAACTTTCATTGTAAACATAAAAATCAATTTTGATAACAAAACCGCGCTTCTTACCATTTCAGTGACAAAAAATATTACTTTATAAAACAAAATAATTTCTGATTCCAGCCACTGTGTATTTGTGACTTAAAGAAAAAGAAACTTATCGTACACATAAAAAAGGATTTTAACAATTAAAATACGATGTTATACAAAATGTACATCAGAAGGATATTTAGAATACCTTTAAAACCACTCTTTAAATATAAAAGCAAAATTGACAGGTTCATTAAACATCTATACCTGTAACTCACCTGCGTGGACAATGGCCTCTTCACTAATTAAATGTCTTTCTGAATACTGCATTGCAAGCACAAGGCAAAATCATATCTGATTTGTAAATGACATTTGAAACGAGGTATTTAGAAATCACTTGCAATATAGAATTGATTAATTTACGAGTACGACCTTTCAAAATAATAATTCGTCTAAGTATTATCGAGATCAATGGTTGCTGATATAGTTTTGAGAATAAAATTC
>NC_090746.1:71801596-71806596 GCF_036898095.1 Palaemon carinicauda | reverse complement strand
TCTATTCTAACGGTGTTATTGATCTTGAAATATTTTACATTTTTAATTGTTACTTCTCATATAAAGATATTTTATATTTACTGTCACTTCTCATCTAAAGATTTTTATTTTTTTTTTACTCTTACTTCTCATCTAAAGATATTTTATATTTTTTACTCTTACTTCTAACCTTCATATATTTTATATATTTCTACTATTAGGTCTCATATAGTTTATCTAGTCCTTATTTTCTTTCCTCACCGGGCTATTTTCAAGTTGGAACCCTTGGGTTTGTAGCTTTGGAATACTTATAGCTTAGCTAATAATAATAATAATAATAATAATAATAATAATAATAATATTAATAATAATAATAATAATAATAATAATAATAATAATAATAAATATGACATTGTTTTACAGCAAAGATTCAGAAGATAAAACGCATCACATCTTACAAACGATTTCACCTTAATCACTGCTTGGTGAGAAGAGCAGCTTCTATGTAGTTTCGCAAATATACAAGAGAGCGATCAGAGCGTCCCAGGAGAGGTGGCAAACAGATATTTGCGAGACAGAGAAGAAATACACAGAAACCAGCGCACGTACACCATTAGAGAGAGAGAGAGAGAGAGAGAGAGAGAGAGAGAGAGAGAGAGAGAGAGAGAGAGAGAGAGAGAGAGAGAGAGTGGAGGGCAAATATGTCGCTTGAGACCATTAAAAGTATTAGTACATTGAGATTTTCGTTTTAATCATTTCAAGAGCTTTCGTTTATGAATGCGAGTAGCGACTTGAGCCACATTTTTAATTTCAACATTGAGGAAAATTTCAAGATTTTTTACTAATTTTTAAAATAATAGTATTAATAAAAGGAAAATCTTTTCAAAACAATACATTATACTTTAAGTTAAAATACTAAATCTAAATGAAAAGTTTCATGTTTTAAAAAAAAAATAATCTGAAGATTTATATAAATAGTTGAAAGAAAAGAATTAAAATAAAAACCATACATTACTTCTAGGAGGACACTCCAGAATCAAACCATTGTTCTCTAGTCTTGGGTAGTGTCATAGCCTCTGTACTAAGGTCTTCCACTGGCTTGGGTTAGAGTTTTCATCCTTGAGGGTAGACTCACAGGGCTATTTTCCCTGTTGGAACTCTTGGGCTTATAGTAGTATCCTGCTTTTCTAACTAGGGTTGTAGCGCATTTAATAATAATAATAATAATAATAATAATAATAATAATAATACCAACAACAACAACAACAAAAATTTCCTCCTTTTCCTTGTATAAAATCGAACACTGATTCAGACATTAAGTATATGAGAAAACTACAAAAAACTACATATTTCAGCAATGTTCATTTTCACTAACATTTGAGGTTCATGATTTCTTTGACCAACTTCTTCCAGCAAAATTTCATCCCATGTAAAACTGGATCTTAAGTTTTGGATCTAAGCAAAATAATTCTTAAAACTCTAATTCCAAAAAAAGTTATTATCATTATCATCATTATCATCATTATTATTATTATTATTATTATTATTATTATCATTATCATTATTATTATTAGTTGGAAAAGCATGATGTTACATGCCCAAAGGCTCCAACAGGGAGAACAGCCCATGAGGAAAGTAAACAAGGAAACACGTAGAACAGTGTGCCTAAGTGTATCCTCAAGCAAGAGAACTCTAACTTAACAAAATGGGAGGCTAGGGTACATACCAGAATTCATGGAAATAGGGACAATGAATTTGTCAAAAATTATTCTCATAAATGTGCGAATAAGGAGGATGGCAATTAAAGAATTTAGAAAGAGCCATCGAATAATGAAGACCTCCACCAATGAAAATTGCCTAAATTTTACTCAAGTCTACGGACCAAGCTTTCTCATTTTCATATGTTGCCCGTGATTGAATCTACTGTATAATAATAACAATGTTAACCAGAATCGCGATCTTGAACTGGATTACTTCTAAAATTCAATAGTTCCTTTCGGAGCATAATACCTATCCATTGTCAAAATTTGGCGAAAATCCGGAAATAAATTTTGACGTAATCCTTTTCACAGACAAGGATATAAATAAATAAACAAATGTAGATCATTTTATAAACTCTTTGGCTGAAGTAATAACCGAAAAATAACAACAATAATAACAAGAGACAAAGAAGACAATTACCAGCAAACAATATTTTGACGACCTTACCTTCACCAGATGATGTAATCAGCAACCCTTAAATAATTCCATGCGGGAAATCAATTCCCTAAAAATAACAACTGTACTCACCAAACGGAACTCCCATCTTGGTCCATGTCTGACAGTATGGCGACGGATTTGAATCTCTTCTTATATCCAGGAGAATATTAGATTCCTTCTACCCTTCTATTATTATCTTGCGTCACTCTTTTGATCAATTTCCAACCTTTTCCATCTGGTCTAGGCCATAGCTCACGATATTCACATCAGATTTTCAAGGACTTTTTCAGTTCTATGAATATTTTATCCTTTTCTTTTTTTTACTTCTTTTATATCACATTCATGACCTAAATAAATAAATAGAATCACTATTTCTGTCACACACTGCAAAAGAAAGGGTCATTAACCTAAATGTGGGCTTTACTGCAACAAGTGTGATGGAAATGGGCGTGGGTATAATGGAATCAGGTTTAGCATGGATAAATTCCGTATCTTCAGTAAAACGTATAATATTTTATATAGTAAAAATAGGGATAATGAGGTTGGGTGAGGGATTGACGTGCTGCTCATGATAATCGTATAGGAAATTTGTACTGTGTATTTTCTTAGTCGGAATATTGAACTTCATCCCACCTGTTTTGACAAAAACAAAGATTTTAATAAAATATTTTCAGTATTTAATAAATAATTACTTTCATATACAAAATTCTATGTAGAACCCAAACCTTGGGAACGATAAACACATTGATAAAGGTCAGTAATGAAAGACTGACATACATACATACATACACACACACACACACACACACATATATATATATATATATATATATATATATATATATATATATATATATATATATATACTGTATGCATGAGTGTGTGTAGTTTTCTATCAATTTGTCGTTTCCCCATACACATGAAGCGACTCCATGGAAAAAAACAGCGAACCGGTTATAGCCTTACTGAACATCGCCAAATGAATGAATTCCCTACGAACAAAACAACTGTAATATTACCTGCTGCACAGTTCACAAGGTTGGTGAGGTTTCATATGATACTAGAAACTATTAGGTCTCAAACTCCCGTGCACTGGATTGCTAGGCAGTGAAGTTTCCAATAGGCTTTCACATATGATGCAAGCGAAGTGTGGTTGATTAGATAAAAAAACTGAATTAAAAGAATTGAGTTAAGCTGATTCTGTAATAACCTGAAGGGTGGGGAATTTGAAATGAAGAAAACAGGGCAGTAAATTGAAGTGGTAAAACGGTTGGCTCCAATGTTTTGACAAGGGTTGAACATAACGAAAGTATGCCTAGCGATCTGTTAAACGGGGTTCAAGACCGGCTCAATCTCGAGTCTGCAACCTCGTTATCATTGTGAGCTAGGAATGGGGTTTAGGGGGAGACTAAAGGTCAACCTTCTGAGACATCCAGCAGCCATAGTCTGGCCCGTCATGGTACTAGTTTCATGGAGAGGGGACTTGGGCGTTGATCGTAATGTCAGTCTCTAGGTCTCTAGGACATTGCCACTGACCTTCCTCTGACATTCAATGGCGACCTTTAAAGTTTTAATATAAGTGTAAATGTAGATCCACATTTAAACATACACCAAATGAAAACAAAGTAAAGTCTATTAGCGATTCACATAAACAGTGATCAAGGAAAACAACAAAAGAAAAACAACCTAATGGATTTTCCCAACTACTAACTAATGATGAATTAATCATTTCAATATTACAGTAATAAGATTTAACGGGATTTTCCATTTATATAATTACATCCTTTAATGGACCTCATGGAATATCAATGACAAATCCTTCTCAGGGAAAGTGTGTAAGCCAGAGTGGGAGGGGATAACTTAGCCAAATGATCTGTCCGAACTAGGTCACGGCCCACATTAGTCAAACGGAGTAAGCAAAATCTAGCCATCTCTTAATTCGATTCATAAATATTCAAATGAATAGTTGCTGTATATATATGCATCATCATCATCATCATCAGCCGTTGCTAGTCCACTGCAGGACAAAGGCCTCAGACATGTCCTTCCCATCACGTATGGTTATGGTCTTTCTTATCATCATCAGCTGTTGCTGCAGGACAAAGGCCTCAGACATGTCCTTCCCATCACGTATGGTTATGGTCTTTCTTATCATCATCAGCTGTTGCTGCAGGACAAAGGCCTCAGACATGTCCTTCCCATCACGTATGGTTATGGTCTTTCTTGACACCATCAGCTGTTGTTGCAGGACAAAGGCCTTAGACATGTCTTTCCACACGCGTCTGTTTATGGTCTTTCTATGCCAGTCTATACCAGCTAATTTTCTTAATTCGTCAATCCATCGACTTCTCTTCCTTACCCTGCTTCTTTTGCAATCTCTAAGGACCCATTCTGTACGAATATGTGTGTAAATATATGCAGATGCTCATTTCATATATTGTGGATAGGCTGTGTTTTTAAAGTTCAACTCATTGGGGGTAATTAAAATACTCACAACTATGATAATAATTTTCATGAATAAGTCCGAATAGAAAAATAAAATTAATCGATGAACGTATTATTGCATAATCTATTTTATATTTAAACTTGATAAGATAACGGCCTGCATAAAAATAGATTCATATGAATAATCAACATCTTAAAATGAAGTTGAGAATATGGCACATAATCTATTTACTTGATATGACAAAGGCCTACATAGCAAAACTAAATTCATATGAATAATCCCCATCCCCATAAGATAAAATTGAAAATGTGGATTCACCCCTAACATCGAGGAATATCCTCCAAGGATTTGTGCCAAAGGTACTTCTTCTACCCCT
>NC_090746.1:71759096-71796596 GCF_036898095.1 Palaemon carinicauda | reverse complement strand
AGTTATGGATGTTGGAATAATTATAATAACTAATAGTGTTTATTAACATGTTACCGTACGATATCCAAATTGCCATAAACATCAAAGGAGCATATAATTAATTTTCCAAGAATGTAAAACCTGGATCAGAATTGAGTTATCAGTCAAAATATTCACGCAAAGGCACACGAACGCACACACTCTATATATTATTATCATCATCCGTAACTAGTCTACTCCAGGATAAATGGCTCAGACACGTCCTTCCAATCGCGTGTCTATTATCTGTCATTCTCATTTATTTTGCTATCGTATCCATGCTGCTCTTTTCTGCCTCTTAGTGTTATTCCCATTATTATTCTGAGTTGTAACTAGTTTATGATCTAAGGCTTTAGTAACGCTCCAAGTTTCTGATTCACAAGTTAATACTGGCAGGACCATCTGATTAAATAATTGTATATAGATACATACATATACACACCTATACACACATACACACACACATATATATATATATATATATATATGTGTGTGTGTGTGTGTGTGTGTGTGTGTGTGTATAATTTTGCGTGCATCTTCTTGTACCGTCTACAGCAATTCTGCAGAAACATTCTCTAGACCTTGTGTATGTACATATATTGTGGCATCTCGAAAGACAAGTCTACAATATATGCTATATTAAATGCTTCACTACCACTCTTTAACCGTTATCTTTTTCAGCAGTAATCAAAGAAATACATGGAATATTTAAGAAAAAAGTTCGCTGACCACAGTCACCTGGATGTAATTTAATTGACATCAAATTGCGCATGCATACATATATCTTGCAAGCAATCAGTGTGACTGATTGGCTTAGCCTGGGCTCGTATGCGAAACCACCGTAGAGAGAGAGAGAGAGAGAGAGAGAGAGAGAGAGAGAGAGAGAGAGATGGGTTGCATTCACCAAGTTGACTATATTTACATATTCAATAATTTAAGGTCAATTACGTTTTCCTTTCAGTATTTCGTATAATTGGGGGATATTTCGACCCCTTTACTTAGGCATTTTAATTTGCTTTCATGTTTCTTTATATTAATAACATGGTATAACAATGAAAAAATCTCCAATAGATTTCGTATATTTGAAAACAAAGCCCTCAGAAGGATATTGGGAGGTAAATGGCAGGGCAGGATTAGAAATGAAACTATACGAGAGATTACTCGAGTGCCATATGTGGATGAGATCACGGTGATGGGTAGATGGAGATTTTTTGGGCATCTTGCTTTTCGCACATGACTGAGGACTATGAAGCGTGAAGAAGGAGATGATGAATGGAGAAGTATTGAATGAAAAGCTCAAGATAGAGACGACTGGTTAAATCTAACCGAGCCCTTTGCGTCAATAGGTTTAGGAGGATATGAGGATATACTAATAAGAACTACAACAGGCTACAAGTTACAATACCCACCAACTTTTATTATCATTAAAAGTGTCATTAGTTTATTTGTCAAATAAATGTTCTAATTGACAAATGATTTTTCATGACAAAATAAACAAATTGAGTCATAAAATATTCATATTTCTTATTTCTTATTTCACTATAGTTCCGGGATCCAAGACAAATTGCTTTACTTGGATGGCTACCTAGAGACGGATATAGCATCAGACTTGTAAATTTTCTATCTCAATGAAAAACCTAATTTCAGGGCGCAAATGATATAAATTCAAGAAATACAATGTACCTTCAAACATCACAAAACTATAGTCAAGAATGTAAGGTTAATAAGCCGGTAATTGAATATAATTTAAGAAAAGCCCGAAATAATAATAATTGTAATAATAATAATAATAATAATAATAATAATAATAATAATCATTATTATTATTATTATTATTATTATTATTATTATTATTATTATTATTAGTAGTAGTAGTAGTAGTAGTAGTAGTAGTAGTAGTAGTAGTAGTAGTAGCTAAACTACAACCCTTGTTGAAAAAGCAGGAAAATATAAGCCCAAGGACTCCAGCAAGTAAAAAATAACATAGTGAGGATGGGAAATAAACATACTATAATTGAAAAGTAAAGAAGAGAATATAAATATCATAAGATCACTAACAACATTAAAATATACGTCATATATAAATAATGAAGAGAGACTCAATTCAAGCAATATAAATGTAGTATTATAAGATTTATTTCGTATTGTTGGAACTCCATTCCAATCCTAAACAAGGGATCACTATTATGATGCACACTTTTTTTGGGGGGGAGGGGGGGGGGGGGGGGGGGGGCACGCTTAACGCGAACCATATTATTTCCTGAATTAAAACATTTCTGAACTGTCCCATTGTCTAGATTTTCTGTTGCTACGTCACGGGCGATACGATTTACATAGCTATATGAATACCTTTCAGCTTCATGTACACACACACGCTGACAAACACACACACACACACACACACATATATATATATATATATATGTATATATACATATATGTGTACATATATATATATATATATATATACACACACACACACATATATATATATATATATATATGTATAGATATTATTATTATTATTACTTGCTACGCTACAACCCTAGTTGGAAAAGCAGGATGCTGTAGGCCTAGGAGCATCAACTGGGAAAATAGCACAGTGAGGAGAGGAAACATGGACAAATTTTAATTACAGAAACAATATGAAAAAAATATTTCTACATATACTATAAGATCTTTAACAAAACAAGGAAATAGAAATAAGACAGAATTGTGTGCCCAAGTGTACCCTCAAGAGAACTCTAACCCAAGACAGTGGAAGACCATGGTACGGAGGCTATGACACTACCCAAGACTGAAAACAACTGGCTTTTTATTTATTTATTTTTTGGGGGGGGGGAGTGTTCATCTCCTAGAAGAGCTGCTTATCATAGCTAGAGTGTCTTCTACGTTTATCAAGAGGAAAGTAGCCACTGAACTATTACAGTGCAGTAGTTAACCCCTTGGGTGAAGACGAATTGTTTGGTAATCTCAGTATTGTTAGGTGTATGAGGACTAAGGAGAATATGTAAATAATAAGTTAGACTATTCGGTGTATGTGTAGGCAAAGGGAAAATGAACCGTAACCAGAAAGAAGGGTCCAATGTAGTGCTGTCTGGCCCAATATAACTATCTATCGGTAGTATCTCAACGGGTGGCTGGCGCCCTGGCCAACCTACTATATACTGTATATACAGAGAGAGAGAGAGAGAGAGAGAGAGAGAGAGAGAGATATTCTATAATCTTCGCACACTCTCCTGGCAAAACTGGATATCGTCAAGATTAGACCAGAAAAAGTCTTCATAAAAGAATTGAAAACTTCGACATATTCCCCCGGGAACTACAAAACGTCAGATAACTTCTATAAAGCCATTTTTTCCTGCTTATTCCTATTTCCTCCTCTCTAGATCCAGCGGCCTTTGGCAACGCTTACCCGATCCCTACATCTCCACATTCCCATTTCAACCTATCAGCCTGAAGATCCCCTCTCCCCCCCCCCACCCAGAAGCGGATGGAACCTCCCCCTCGGCTCTACAATGTTATTTCACATAACAAGATAACCTTTTCCGGCCTTGGTTCGTTTCAGGTCCGGTACGCGTATGATGGGGTTGCCAGTGTTTGCTATAAAGGATAATTGTGGAGATGAAGATGAAAGTGTAGGTAATAAAATAGTTAAGGGGAAATGACAGGGTAATAATGCTGGGGAAAAATAAGATATGATTAAAGGGAAGATGAAAAAATTGAAGATATGATGATAATGGAAGTGAAGAAGGTTAATGTAGGATAATAAGATAAATATGAGAATAATGAAGGGAAAGATGATATGATAACAGTGGTGAAAGAAAATATTAGGATATTAATATGAAGGAGTAATTGAAAGTATGATAAAAATGTGGGAGAAGAAAGAAGAAAGGATAACATAAATACGAGAGCAGCGAGGATTGCGAACAAAATAAGATACGATTAAAGTGGAGGAGATGAGGAAATGAAAGTATGGTAATAATGAGGGAGATAAAAGGAATATTGGGTAATAAGATGAAAATGAAGGTGGGAAAAAGGCATAATAATAGTGTATGAGAAGAGATGAAAAAAATAAAAGATAATACTGAAAGATGAAAAAAATGTTACTTCCCTCTGACATGATAAGCACAGAATTCATAATTACTAACCAACGATACTCAGCTAGTTGCTCATCTGCCAGGATGCAAGATTTTTAATTGCAACATTCTCTTTCCTTATCGAAATGCAACAATATTGCTCATTTATCCTAATTCAGTGTCTCTCACATATTTGAGAGAGAGAGAGAGAGAGAGAGAGAGAGAGAGAGAGAGAGATTCTATAATCTTCGCACACTCCCCTGGCAAAACTGGATATCGTCAAGATTAGACCAGAAAAAGTTTTCATTAAAGAATTGAAAACTTCGATATATTCCCTCGGGAACTACAAAACGTCAGATAACTTCTATAAAGCCTTTTTTCCTGCTTATTCCTATTTCCTCCTCTCTAGATCCAGCGGCCTTTGGCAACGCTCACCCGATCCCTACATCTCCACATTCCCATTTCAACCTATCATCCTAAAGATCCCCTCTCCCCTCACCCCACCAAGAAGCGGATGGAACCTCCCCCTCGACTCTACAATGTTATTTCACATAACAAGATAACCTTTTCCGGCCTTGCTTCGTTTCAGGTCCGGTACGCGTATGATGGGGTTGCCAGTGTTTGCTATAAAGGATAATTGTGGAGATGAAGATGGAAGTGTAGGTAATAAAAAAGTGAAGGGGAAATAACAGGGTAATAATGTTGGGGAAAAATAAGATATGATTAAAGGGATGATGAGAAAAACGAAGATATGATGATAATGGAAGTGAAGAAGGTTAATGTAGGATAATAAGATAAATATGTGAATAATGAAGGGAAAGATGATATGATAACAGTGGTGAAAGAAAATATTAGGATATTAATATGAAGGAGAAATTGAAAGTACGATAAAAATGTGGGAGAAGAAAGAATAAAGGATAAGATAAATACGAGAACCGCGAAGGGAAAGATGATATGACAATAAGGATTGCGAACAAAATAAGATGCGATTAAAGTGGAGGAGATGAGGAAATGAAAGTATGGTAATAATGAGGGAGGTGAAAAGAATATTGGATAATACGATAAAAATGAAGACGGGAAGAAGGCATAATAATAGTGAATGGGAAGAGATGAAAAAAATAAAAGATAATGCTGAAAGATAAAAAAAAATGAAGAAAAAAAAAAGATGGAAAAATTACTTCCCTCTGACATGTTAGACATAGAATTTATAATTACTACCCAACATTACCTACCTAGTTGTTCATCTGCTAGGATGCAGATTTTTAATTGCAACAATCTCTGCCCTTATCGAAATGCTGCAAAATTACTCATTTATCCCAATCCAGTGTCTCACATTTATCTAAGAGAGAGAGAGAGAGAGAGAGAGAGAGAGAGAGAGAGAGAGAGAGATATATTTTCCTCTGCTTAATCATAATCCTATAAACTGCTCTTTTCTTGGCTCGGTATAAAAGTGTGCAACTTTCCGAAATGAAATTAGAGTATGCTTTTTAAAACATAAAAAATCTTTCTTCGATTAAAGATTTCTATAGTATTTTTTAAAATTTCTGTTTTCTTACGTTAATGCCGTATAAAAACAAGGGAAATTCCTAGGAGTAGCTTGTTGGAAACTTCCCTGTCTAGCAATCTACTGGATGGGAATTCGAAACCCGCTCAAGCTCGATAGTTTTTAGTAATGTCACCAACTTTACTATCAATGTGAACTAAGGTTGGGGGATTAGGGAAGTCATTAGCAGCCATTGCCTGATACTGTCTGGTCTTAGATTGGATGGAGAGTCTCTAGGGCATTGACTTGTCCTTGCCTCTGTTACTCATGATCGACCTTTAAACCTTTAATAAAAAGTAGGAGGAGAATTTTAAGAAAACGACAAGTATTCAAATACAAGATATTTTCCAAACGTCAAAGCTGAAAGGGTATACAGACTTATGTCTTTATCTAGCCCAGGCCCGGATAAATGGGAAAGGGATTTAATTTCTGTGATGAATGCAACAAAGAAGGAATCTTACAGAGAATAGGTAAGATATACAGGATTAAAAGACTGAGCCCCAAACGGCTTCTAGGTTGGAAAAATAAAATATGAGAAAAGGTGTCTCAGCAGGTGTTTTAAGACTTCTACTGAAAGAAGCTGATATAGGTCACCAAAAGGCTAGCTATAGTCAATAAATAACATACAGTGGGTTCTTGGTGGGAATAAATATATTCTGCGCCTCTAAAGTGTTCTGACCCTTTTCAGTTTACTTAATATTTTCTGATTTTTTTTTTCATATAGATCTACCATAATTGTTTTTATACCTAGTTTAAATGTACTGAGAATAGACGATATATATATATATATATATATATATATGAAGGCAAATACACATTAAACATAAAGTGAACCTTGTAAACATGCATACAGGTATCTAAAATAAAAATATAAACATGTCGAAATAATAATATTTCAAAATAAAAATAGCACGTAAAAATAAAAACATGTTAAAATAAAAATATCAAAATAAAAGCACGTGAAAATGAATGTGTGGATGAAAACATTCCAAAATAAAAGTGCGCCAAAATAAAACATGTCAAAATAACAGCACGTGAAAGAAACATGTCCAAATAAAAGCATCTCACAACCGAAGCACTGCAAAATCAAGCAATATCAAAACTTAAATTCTTCACAGAAAGAAATCTCTTGGAACGCCGGATTAAATTCACAGTGACTCGTGAGATACAGAAATATGAAACCCTTTCGTTTACTAATTACTTTCAAAAACTCTTTATAAGTGAAGAAGGGGACAAACAGTAAGGGAGAATGAGATGTAGGGATGAAAGGAAAAAGGAGAGTGTGAGCGTTTCTCTGCCTCTCCAGAATCAGATTCATAAAAACGAAAAACTAATAAACAAAGCTTCAATGAGCGGGGGGAATTTCAAAGCAGTTTTGTTTACCTTTCTAATAAGGTACGTGCGTATGAAGAGGGGTGGGGGGAGAGAATGTGTTTGAAGGGAGAGAGAGCGAGATGTACGTTTGAAGAGAGAGAGAGAGAGAGAGAGAGAGAGAGAGAGAGAGAGAGAGAGAAGAGAGAGAGAGAGAGAGAGAGGAATGTAATATCCTCTGCTTAATCGTAATTCTAGGAAAGCCTCTATTTGTGGCTAAGCATTTACTGTACATATTGAATATTAAATTTTTTCAGTCATTTAAAATTCCATTTTGTGTGATATGGCTGTAAGAAAACTATTTCCTGGATGAACTAACGATAAAGATAAATCGAGGGAGGGAAAATATTATTGAAATGAAAAAAATATTTCGCCAAAGGACTCTTCCCAAAACAAGACTAAATGGATGTACAACAATGTCTTTTAATTAGCCCAGGCCCAGATAAAGAGAACAAGGTTCGGTATTATTGTTATTATCATCATTATTACTTGCTAAGCTACAACCCTAGTTGGAAAAGCAGGATGCTATAAGCCCAGGGGCCCCAACAGGGAGAATAGACCAGCGAGGAAAGGAAACAAGGAAAAATAAAACATCTTAAAAACAGTAACATTAGAATAAATTTTTCCTATATAAACTATAAAAACTTCAACAAAACAAGAAGAGAAATTAGATAAAATAGTGTACCAAAGTGTACCCTCAAGCAAGAGAACTCTAACCCAAGACAGTGGAAGACCATGGTACAGAGGCTATGGCACTACCCAAGACTAGAGAACAATGGTTTGATTTTGGAGTGTCCTCCTCCTAGAAGAGCTGCTTACCATAGCTAAAGAGTCTCTTCTACCCTTACCAACATGAAAGTAGCCACTCAACAATTACAGTGCAGTAGTTAAACCCTTGGGTGAAGAAGAATTGTTTGGTAATCTAGGTGTTGTCAGGTGTAAGAGGACAGAGGAGAATCTGTAATGAATAGGCCAGACTATTCCGTGTATGTGTAGGCAAAGGGAAAGTGAACCGTGACCAGAGAGAAGGATCCAATGAAGTACTGTCTGGCCAGTAAAAGGACCCCTAGCGGTAGTATCTCAACGGTCATGATGACAAGGAATCAAAGCCTGTCATGGATACAACAAAAGGAAGCAATAGGAGAGCCGGTACACAGATATAAAAGGGCACCAAAGGGATTCTATGCCTGAGAAAAAAAAAAAAATATGAGAATAGATGTCTCAACGGGCGTTCCAAGAACCCTGGGCAGCAACTGCCAGCATATGCCACCTTAAAGAAGGTCACCTCTGGTCAATAATAGAACTTACAAAGGACAGATCTTGATGTCACAGATAAAAGGGATCTACGACTCTACAGTATTTTTGCTAGTTTTGATATACTCTAAAACGAGCGCAAACTGTTTTGGTACCATGCACGCATTATACTTATATAAACATATTGAAAATGTATAAAGGTGTCTAAAACACATCTTGAACACCTTCTCTATATAATGAAGAACAAGCGTTAGGATATATATATATATATATATATATATGTATTTCCTGTCACGCTCAGCCCTCTCCGTCCGTGGTGTTAGGGAGTAGTCACGCATTGGTGAGAGAGGTGTGCGTTTGCGTATGTATCTAAATATTTAGTCGTCATTCTTTACGGATCGCGTACACCATTAGTAAAAGAAGAGAGAAGAGAAAGCTAGCAATATAGAAATTCTTGCATTTCTTTACAAATAGAAATCTTTCGCAATACTGGATTAAATTCACAGTGACGCGTGAGCTTAAGAGATATGGAACCTTTTTGATTCTCAATTGCTTTTAACAAAACTTTATAAGCGAATAAAGGGGAAAAATCTTTCGAGAGATTGATTGTAGGGATGAATTGTAAAATGAAAGTTAGTTTTTCTTTGAGAGAGAGAGAGAGAGAGAGAGAGAGAGAGAGAGAGAGAGAATAAATATCTTCACAAATACCGAACAGGAAAATAGAAGAATCATGATATTGCAGAAGGATTTCGAGTTACACTTCCAAATCAAGTATTCCTTTTAGAATGACAGAGGAGAAGCGTGTAAAGGATCAGGAATTAACTAGGACTTGCTTCACACGAGAAGATTTTTCTCCGCACGAGAAAAAGTTCGCACTTTAGGAGGCGTCTTCAAACAGGCTGATTTTCCCCGAGCGGTCTCGTAGTTTCTATAAGCCGATACACTGGAACCGCGCGGTTAGTAGAGCAGGTGACTAGTAATTCACTGCCGCGCGGAAATACTTCACTGATTTATAACCCATCCGAGCAAAACATAGCGGCATAAAACCGTTCGTGTAAAATGAGCCTTGCACATGAAAATCTTTATTTCAAGCTGTAGGCATCAGTAGAACATAAAAAAAAACACTTTTAAAAATGTCCCTTTAAAGGGCAAATAAACACTCTGAAAGGCAAACGTCGACCAATTAATTGGCAAAATTTCACAATTTTTCCACTCAATTCTTTCACTTCTGTTCTGCTTCAACGCCTTCGACTCTTTTGGCAACATTAATTTTTCTGTTTTTATTTGTTTCCTTTGATTTTCTTTTCAAATTAAGGGTAATATGAAAATGAAAAGCATGAATAGGCACGATGATGTAGTTTAAAAATTGAAACATCAATGACAAAACAACAACAACAACAACAACGTTGATAAAAATCTTAGCAACTATTGCAATCTGACAAATACTTTACAGAATACCTTCTAAAATATTATTAGTTTTTGCTCCTTAACTTAAACTATTCTGTCGAGTGTTATGACAAAACAAGTGATTTTTCAAGAAGGGGAAAACAATTTGTCAAAAGTTATAAAGGAAAAACAAAAGTTTTTATTGACAAATCTTGGAATTCTAGAGATAAATAAAAAAGATGACTGAAGTGAGATATGTTGAACATTTCGAGCAGCCACTTACGAAGTAGGAATAAAAAACTAGATGTTTTCCTTTTCCTTATCGTGATAACAGGAATGATTTTCTCTGCCAAACTGTCAACTTGAAAAGAGAGAGAGAGAGAGAGAGAGAGAGAGAGAGAGAGAGAGGGGGGGAGAGAGAGACTGTTAAAGTATGCGACACACTTGACGAGAAACACCTGTTAAATAATACGAGCTATAATTCTAGTAAGGCGATTTACAATTCAAAATATATAAGGCCTTCTATTTCATATGACCCAAAAGTCGCATACACACTATTAACTGGAAGAGAGAGAGAGAGAGAGAGAGAGAGAGAGAGAGAGAGAGAGAGAGAGTTACAAGGATTCTGGATGTCTTACAAACTTTTTAGTCCGTCCGCGGACACTCAATTGGTTCATAGGTAGATCGAATTATTTTAAACATTCAATTTCTATCATTTTATAAAACTTATTTTCGAATTCGTTTACCGAGAGAGAGAGAGAGAGAGAGAGAGAGAGAGAGAGAGAGAGAAAATATTCCGTAGGAGTAAAAATGGAATGACTACAGTAAAGGAAATTGGTTTTGAGAGAGAGAGAGAGAGAGAGAGAGAGAGAGAGAGAGAGAGAGAGAGAGAGAGATATTCCGTAGGAGTAAAAATGGAATGACTACAGAAAGGAAATTGGTTTTGAGAGAGAGAGAGAGAGAGAGAGAGAGAGAGAGAGAGAGAGAGAGAGAGTGTTACAAGGACTTTGTCTTAAAGACTTTTCAGTCCATCAACGGACACTCCATTTGTTTCTTGGGTAGATTGAATTATTCTAAATATTTGGAGTATCTATGATTTTGTCAAACTTATTCTTGAATTCGTTTACAGAGAGAGAGAGAGAGAGAGAGAGAGAGAGAGAGAGAGAGAGAGAGAGAGAGCAAGCAGGAAGAGCAAAGAGGATGAAACATTCTGTAGCAAGAGAGAAAAGAAGAAATGACTACAGAAAAGGAAATGGTTGTCAACACGTAAATATTGATCATGGTGCCAAGCGGCAGGTGATAATGCCTTCACTGTTATCACCAACAACACCTGTTTTGACAGTCGGCTGCAAACGGCATTTCCGGGGAGCAGATGTTTTCGTTTGAATAAATAAACAAGAGGTTCAACGTCACTAATACGTAATGGTTGGTTTATAAGGACAAATTTTTATCTAATTTTTCTCTTTTTAAATTTTTAAGAGCAGCCAATTTCTGTCACGGCTAATAACTGAGAAAATTAGGTAAGTAATTTATGAACATCTAAAAAAAATTAAATTTCTATTACGGTAAATGAATTACAGAATGAGTTTGGTAAGTTCTGAAGTAAATATCACACACACACACACACACACACACAAACACCTAATTTTTAACATATGTTAAATTTCTCTCCAAAAATACCTTCCAATAATTTAGTTCTACGAGTCCTTTTTTTAAATCACTAAATTTCTCTCAAGGCAAATTAACGAGAGATTTAGGTAGGTAAATTCTGAAGTAAATATCACACACAAAGACATACCCATCTTTTAAAATATATATAATTTCTATAACCAAAAATATGCTTTGATAATTTAGTTATAAGGATCTTTGGTCTTGCCTTGAGTAACTCATTGAAAAGATTTTATCAATAATAATAAAAAAAAAATAATACTTAAATGTAGGAATCACAGAGATGAGCTTGAATGAATTTACCAAAGTATCATACGACAACGTAATTACAGGATAAAAAAAACAACAAACAAACAAATGACTGATCAATTATCCGGTAAATTTTCACAACAAACAAGAACTATAAAAACAGAACGCAAAACCACGCTCAAACTATAATCAAAACACGATATGATATTCTTGATAAAGAAAATCAAACTATTTGGCCAACACAGCAGTTGAACCCTTATTCTGCTTACATAGTGTTCCACGTATTATCGATAAATATTAGGCCCATCAATGATTGCAAGGAGTATATATCCTTGGGTCTCACAGTTTTACAAATTAAAAACCTAACCTCGGTTAGGTACATACTTATGCACATACCCAATAACTTCCATAAATAAACATCTCCCCTATATAATAAACAGTACGTGCCTGGCTATATATATATATATATATATACACACACACATATATATATACACACACATATATATATACAGTATATAAATATACATATATATATATATATATATACACACTGTATATATATATATAAAGTATCATGCGAAAATTTATCCCATACAGATCCAAAATAAAAAAAGACAAAAGGAATTGTCTGAAATTCTTTTGCAAAGTGCTGACACTGTCAGCTCCTTATGAAGCTCTGCATGACGCATACTTTCTTCGATCGCAACAGAGAAAAAATAGAGCGAATCTTTTTCACGCAAGACTTTGGTCTGCGATAAGATTTGTAAGCAACACGATGGGATTGATGTCAATGAGTAACAAAAGTACTAAAACCTGAAATGCGGAATATTGTTTATGTATCTATCTATCTATCTGTCTGTCTATATATCTGTCTATCTATCTATCAATTTATCTATCTATTTATATATATATATATATATATATATATATATATTATATACTGTTTATATATATATAAATATATATATATATATATATATATATAATTTAGGACGAAGTAATGGCTTTTAACTGCGTTGATATTGCAACTAAAGATCTGTCTGAACCCGTGAAGATTTCATAGAAGGCTATCATAAGATTGCAGAGAATCATGCATATGGATGCAAAAGTTTAGATATTATATATATACAGTATATATAAATACATATATATATATATATATATATATATATATATTTAGATATACCATTATATATATATATATATATATATATAAAAGTATATATATAGTATATAATCATATTTACACAAATATAAACTTAACTAAAAATGTAATTCTTAAGCAATTTGTCAATAGAAAATAGGTTAAAAGAAAAATTTAAATACTAACATTTCCCCATAAACTATTTTAAGTATACATCATGTCTATATAAAATGTAACAAAATTATAAACCAACGATATATATATATATATATATATATATATATATATATATATATATATATATATGTGTGTGTGTGTGTGTGTGTTTGTGTATGAACGCCTTTGAACCCAGCTGAGAATAAGCTTCAAGAAAAAACAAAAGGAGAGAAAAGGATGTTAAGGGAAGGGGGTGGGGGGTAGGAGTGGGGTAGTGGCTCCCCCCAAAATAAACGAAATGGGCCCTGGCGTTTTACTTCCAGCCCACTTGGTCCAACGCATGAGGTCTGCACACACTCGATAGAAGCCTCAACTCACCAGCCAGCCATGACTGCTGCTGTCTACACACACACACACAGGCACGGGGAGAGAGAGAGAGAGAGAGAGAGAGAGAGATTTTAGCAGAAACCTGTCATTACAATGGATATTCTTACACGGATGTATGTCGTCATTATATAGTGTATGATTATGTATATATATATATATATATATATATATATATATATATGTATGATTATATATATATATATATACATATATATACATATATATATATACTGTATATATATATATATATATATATATATATATATATATATATGTATATATATACATAAAGAGAGAGAGAGAGAGAGAGAGAGAGAGAGAGAGAGAGAGAGAGAGAGAGAGAGAGAGAGAGAGAGAGAGATGTTGCGTTAATCCCATAATCTCCAAACCTCTGCCTATGTAATTACATAGCTTGTATGGGGACGTTGATGCTAATAGGTCCTAAAAGCCATGTCAAGACAAGTTGCGTTAACAGACTAATATCCTTTCTCAGATTTGCCAATCATTATCGCATGA
Source organism: Palaemon carinicauda (assembly GCF_036898095.1). Taxonomy (NCBI): domain Eukaryota; kingdom Metazoa; phylum Arthropoda; class Malacostraca; order Decapoda; family Palaemonidae; genus Palaemon; species Palaemon carinicauda. The sequence goes on along the minus strand of NC_090746.1, from coordinate 71,782,822 downwards.
AACATTAGAAAACATCTCAGGCAAATAGTTTCCTGCATGCTTCGATTTCCGTTCACGAAAAGTAGGTTAGAATTACTAATGCATGTTTACCAGAGTGCTTGAGCTTTAACACAATATCTGGATCTGTTTCCAAGCACAAATGCCTCGGTGAACGCATATTGCATGTTCAATGTAAAAGTATTGTTCGATTACACTTGCCATTTGACCATTCAAACTGCGAAGCACATGCATATAATACATGGCTATTCCCAATGTTGTTTTTACTTGAATATGCTTGGATTCAAAGCCATAAGAAAATACTGAAAAAAAAAAATTAAATCTGTGTTTTTTGTTTTGTAACAAAACTCTTTTACAAAATCAATGGAAACCTATTATCTAATGTTTTCTGCAGCAGTCAATGTGTTGCTTTCAACTGCCGAAAACGTGTACACCAAAATGATCACCACAGATTTGCACATATATTTCAGAGGAAGACAATTGAACAGTTTGTTTGATTCGGTATTAAATGTTTCATGTAATGTTCGTCTGGCAATGACACAGGCAAAGCAGAGGACATTGTCCTAAAGACTGATCATATACACTGTACACATGATCAACACCCAAGCCCCTCTTCATCATGCTAGAGCCAGGGAGGGCCAGGCAATGGCTGCCGATGATTCAGCAATGCTCATACTATCAAGGATGGTGAAGTTACAGATACTACTAGAAGTTATCGAGTTAGGGCAGGTCTCGAACCTCTACCCAACAGATGGCAAGACAGAAACGTAAATATTCATGTTCTTTTATTGAGAGCTAAAAATATTAACTAGTTTTTACAGTCACAAGAGCTACGTCGTTTAATTATTACGAAATAAATCACGCTTTTTACGAGATTTCTTTATGAAAACATCAGGGCTACTTCTAATTCATCTAAAATGGTAGAAATGTTCTCAAATAAAAAGGCCGGTGGGACATAAAAACCTTATGTCTTTCATAGTTTTAATTTAATACAGTTCAAAAGCCTGACCTGAATTTCAATAGCCTCATTAAAAATAAAAATACAATTTATTTTATCATAGCTTATCCATTTTTATTTTTTTGTTTACCTTTCACTAACTTGACCATATGCCAATATACATGCTGATATGCCTTTTAAATAACTTGGCAAATGTCCTATGGGTACAAGACAATGAGAAAATTAAGAGACATGTGAAGTACAGCATTTGCAAATAAATTATATAATTGAGTTGAAATTAACTATTACTATCGCTCTCAAAAATCATCATTAAGTTTCCTATAAGAAATAAGCGTTGTTAATGTGATTGGTAACTTAATCATTGCGTCAACTGCTTCAATCATCCCTCACTTAACAACACAATTATTGGAGGAAAAGGATTTATTAAATACAAAAGCTTTGGCATTTGCCATATACCACTGACAACAAATTTGGTAGGTAGGGTTTAAATGTCACTCAGAAATGGCAGAGGGACAGTGACAATGTCCTAGCTAACAAGACAGTGCCCTAGAAACTAACCATATATAAATGTAATCGATTCCCATCTCCACTCTATCTAAGACTAGGGAGAGCCAGATAATAGCTGCCGATGACACATTAGGTAGACCTATAGGCTTCCCCAAACCCGACCTTCTTTGCCCACAAGGATGGCGAGTGCAGACATTACAAAAATCTATCGAGCTTGAGCGTGTCTCGAATCCCAATCCAGCAGATATCCAGACAGGGACGTTTCCAATAGTCTATCATTACCATGTTATTTAAATCTCAGTTTATACGAAACGAACTTAGTTTTACCAAGAAGGCGCTTGAAGTCAGTCCACCTCGACATTAACAAACCGATGGCCCCGAGAAAATTTCTCTGGACTCATGCTCCAAAGACCGCTATACTTATTACTCGCCCATCAAGATACCGAACCTAGGAAATGAAAACTCGTTAGGAGAATGACTTTTTCCTTCACTTCAAAGGACAGATTGTAAATGGCCTGTCAGCGTCTCCATGAAAAAAAGGGAAAAAAATCCTCAACCTTCCTGCCAATGGACGTCGAGGCATTTTCTTCTCATTTCCACCGATCCGAGAAGCATTAGACAAACTTCTGCTGCATGACTCTCAGAGTTTTGCTTCGTCTTCTCCAATCGTAATGGGATATGAAATACGCATTAGAAGAAGGAAGGATTGCTCATTTGCTTGCTGGAAAAGAAAAATTTTCAGGCCAAGCCTAGGTCGATTTAAGGTCAGAGAGAGAGAGAGAGAGAGAGAGAGAGAGAGAGAGAGATTCTTGCTTAATTACTATTTCAACTTTGCATTGCACATCTAAAGGAGAGAGAGAGAGAGAGAGAAAGAGAGAGAGAGAGAGAGAGAGAGAGAGAGAGAGAGAGAGAGAGAGAGAGAGAGAGAAAAAAAAAATTCTCGCTTAATTACTTTTTCAACTTTGCATTGCACTTCGAAGGGAGAGAGAGAGAGAGAGAGAGAGAGAGAGAGAGAGAGAGAGAGAGAGAGAGAGAGAGAGAGAGAGAGATTAATTCTTCTCTTTATTAGTTATTCAACTTTGCATTATACAACTCCTTGAAATATCAAAGCAGGAGTATATTCATATCTAGTCATAATAAAAAAAATTCCAACAATCCAAGCTTAACATTATTCTTCACGTTCTCTACATAAAATATTTCAAAACTGTCGGCTTGCCATTTACATAACGTCTTGATTTTAAGTATTAAAGATTCCATTCCTCCATGCCAGGTTTAATTTCAAAATTACATGAAAAAAAATTCCAGGTAATTTATAATGAAATTAAAGGGAATTTAATATAACAATTATTTCATCCAAATATCATATATGCAAAAATAACCCTTTGATGAAAAGATATAAATAAACTACTTGAGAAGTAATAAATAATTAAGATAAAATACTTTCAGATCAGTTACAATGTTAAAATAGATCTGTCATACATAAACTATCCCACAAAAATGTTAAAAAGTACACCAATTCATAAGAAAAAAAATGAGAAAGAATTAAGCAGATATGGGTGAAAAAGTACATATGGCCAAACTTGCAATATAATTAAGTAGTTTTCCTCAATATTCTACAGCTTTTCTTCTACCTTACTTACAGATGAATGAAAAGGGGTCAAATCCTGCCTTAACCAAGGCAATACATCAGAAAAAAAACCATGTGGAGCTTACAAAGAGGTGGTAACCTATTGGAAACGTCCCTCTTGGCAATCTGCTGGACTGGAGTTCAAGACCAGCTTTAGCTCGATATCTTTTAGTAGGGCCTGCCACCTCACCATCGTTGCGAGCTAAGAATGGGGGAGGAGCCTATAACTGAATTTACATGTGGATTCATCAGCAGCTATTGCCTGTCCCTCCCTGGTTCTAGCTTTATGGAGAGGGGACTTGGGCATTGATCATACGTATAAAAAGTCAGTCTCTAGAAGTCCAGGGTATTGTTCTGTGCCTCGATCATGCCACTCATGAGCGTCCTTTAAACTATTCCATTGTGGTTTTTTCCTAAAACTGAAATGCAGGCAACATATCCTTTCAATAAAAGCTACCTCAAACTATAACAGGTTCTATTTTTAAAAATTTAAGGCTTTAAGAAAAAACTTTTATTTCCCAGGATATTTGAGTTCTTCAATCTCAGGTCATGTTAGAAAACATCAAAGGTCTCTCAGATATTTATATTTTCTAAGTACGTATAACAACGTTATTCTAGATGAAACTTCTAAGACGATTTTCCTCAACTAAGCAGGATTTATGAGTAATATTTCTCAACAGGAAACTGGCATCGAATTACATGAAAATAATGACATCTTACCGTATCTAAATATTCTACAATTTAGACTAAGTAGACAGATAATAGAGGCATTCAGAATTCTTAAAGTAGTAACAAATGTAGACTACAACAACCACTTCACGCTTAAAACAAAAGTCCAGAGATAACAAATACAAACTGAAATTGAAAAGATATACCTCCACTCAATGTGGTAGTTTCTTTACATACAAAATAGAAAATACATGGAGCAGACTTCCAGTGGATGTAGTGAACATAACATGGTAAACGAATTCAAGAAGTTAGATAATATAAAAATCTCTGACCGTTTAAACTAAATCGTTCTACCCAAGAGCAAATGGAGTATCCGTGGATGGAATAAAAAGACTTTGAGACATCCAAAATCCTTGTAACACACACACTCTCTCTCTCTCTCTCTCTCTCTCTCTCTCTCTCTCTCTCTCTCTCTCTCTCTCTCTCTCTCTCTCTCCTAAGAGTTCGATATCACTTTCTCTCTTGACTCTCAAGTCCTACTCGATCCATCGCCTGCACCTTTCTCCACTCTAAACAATCACGAGAATTCAGCGAAGGATGATGTTACAGTGGCCACTTGACTTTGAATAATAATGGGTCAGGTGAAGAAGTATTGCAATAAAATAAAAGGGAAAAGAAAGAATCATGAATAGTATGATGAAATAGTGGCAGAAAATACTATGATCAACGATGATTTACAAAGACGAAAATAATCTGACAGTCACCATTATTTTCATAAAAATTATCTCTAAATGTATCGATAAACAATTACATTTTAAGAATGCAAACATAATTTGTTTTAAAAATGAAAAAAAAAATTCTAACAAGCTAATTTCAGTCACAATTTTTCAATATTGAATATCTCAAAATTTATCTATAAGTATCTGTAAACACGAATAAATTTTGACCATGCAGATATCAAAACACACAATTTACTTTAAAAATAGGAAATAATTCCAACACGTATTATTTGCTGCCCCAGACTGTACGAACCATTCGCTTCGCACTGGATATAAAAGTCAGACGCAAGGTCGACACCTAAATATAACTCCTTTCTCTCTCCGCCATCGCAAATATCTCCTTCTCATCTTACAGATGGTACCAATAGCCATTGCTGTGCACAAGGATACATACTAGCCAACCGGGTCATTTTACCAATCAGCAGCCACCTCCGGGAACTCAGATACTACAGACGGAACTAAAAGTAGAGTCACAAGAACTATAGCCAAAAGGGAAATGATGATTCCAGAATCATATCATCCTTGTGTTCTATGAAAGTATTAATGTAAAATATCTATTTAAATAAACAAGTATAAACCATAAAAGTCCATTACCTATAAATAAACGAGAATTTTAAAATCATTTCATCTCTGTGTTATATGAAAATATCTATCTTAAAAAATAAAATTCTAATTAAAAATATAAGCTATAAAACGTTATTAGCTATAAATAGTAAAAAATTTCAATATATTTTTAAAAGAACTTAATTCATAAAGCATATGTTATTTCAAATTCATTTTCAATAAACTGTCCAAACATGAAAATACTTCATGAGCGCCAATAAACATAACTAGCATCTCAATAAACACATTTGGGTCTTTTGACTGGCCAGACGGTACTACATTGGATCCATCTCTCTGGTTACGACTCATTTTTCCTTAGCCTAAACAAACAACGAATGGTCTGGCTTGTTCTATATATATTCCCCTATGTCCACATACACCTGACAACACTGAGATTACCAAACAATTCGTCTTGGCTCTAGGGGTTAACTAATGCACTGTAATTATTCAGTGGCTACGTTCCTCTTAGTAAAGGTAGAAGAGACTCTTTAGCTATGGTAAACAGCTCTTCTAAGAGGAGGACACGCCAAAACAAAACCATTGTTTTATAGTCTTGGGTAGTGCCATAGCCTCTGTACCATGGCCTTCCACTGTCTTGGATTAGAGTTCTCTTGCTTGACGGTACACTCATGCGCACTATTCTATCTTATTTCTCTACCTCTTGTTTTTTAACCTATTATAGCTTAGGCCTATATATGAAAGATCTATTTTAATTTTACTGTTCTTAAAATGTTATAATCAATTGTTTATTACGTCTCTTGCAGTTTATTTATTTCTTTGCCTTACTGGGCTATTTTTCCCTGTTGGAGCCCTTGGGCTTATAACATCCTGCTTATGCAATTAGGGTTGTAGCCTAGGTGGTAATAATAATAATAATAATAATAATAATGATAATAATAATAATGATCTTTCCATTGCACAAGTGAAAATATTGAGGATTACCAAAATGAACATTAATACTATTTAAAACATACAAGCGATATATTTCTTAGAACTCGCTTTTCCGAAGCGTCCAAAAAACCAGCAATTCTATGTTATTCTACCAGCGTTCGAAAAACGAAAGAGATAATTTCATTTTCACATAGTAGACATTAACTCTATATTCCTTCTGTTTGTCATAAGTACATATACACTCGTGTGTAAACATCGAAAGTTCAATTCCCGATACGTCCATGAACACCCACGTCTGGAATCTGGATCGATCTTAGTAATTTCGTTAGTCAGAAGAGGAAGTTAACAACTTGACCATACGGCCCCAATAATAAGAACAATTACACACACATTATGTATGCATTTGCATGCAAATACACACACGCATATATATATATAATATATATATATGGGTGTGTGTATAATTACTGTATATACATATATATATTTATATATATACAGTATATATACAAATATATATACATATATATATATATATATATATATATATATATATATATAGAGGGAGCGTGTGTGGAGCACGTATGAATGTATATAATTTATATACATACATACTATAATATATATAGTGAGTGTGTACATCCACATTTGAATCCAGTTCATAAAGGTTAAAAGTTGAACACATTTGGTGAAATATGGTGGTAGTATCCTTCATAAGCAGGACAAGTTACATTAAGTGGTTGATTTATCTCGTCACACGGCCCATTACCCTCATGAATACACAGCCAACGTACATTTCCTCTTAGTCAATCTCGTGTTACTTTGAATAAGGCCAAGAGGTTGCTTAGGATGTGTCGCTGAACCTCACTAGGTTTTTTTTAGCATTAAGTTAGTTACAACTGGATATCAGTATACTTAATACTAATAAAAATAATACGCTAAGCCTAGCCATCAATATCCAGTATACCAGTAGATATCAGTATACTTAAAGCCGATACAATAAATAAATTCATAATGTGTTACTAATCACATTATTTATTTACTTTTATAACTCAAAATGAAATCTTCAACATAAAAACTAATAAACTAACGAGAAAACTAACAAATCATTACCTGACCGAAACTTAAATCAAGCAAATAAAAAACATATAATATTTACTAATCATGTTAGTTTTTCCTGTTCATATCTTGTAATAAAAAACCATCAACATGAAAATAAACAAACTAAGGTCAAAATTCACAAACCATTACCTGAGAAAAACTTATATCACTCAAATAAAAAAAAAAACTATAATATATTGGTAATCAGGTTATTTTACTACTTTGCATAACTCGTAATCAAACCATCGACATGAAAACTAATTAACTAAAATGAAAAGGAACAAATCATCAACTAAACAAAACAAAGTCCCCTAAAACCCTCATAAACTTTTCCGTTACATTTCCCAGACCAATTTCGCCACCCGGCATCTCTCCTTATCTGCGCTGTTTAAGGTTATTAGTCCGATTCCATTCCAAGGACACCCTCCTACCCCAACCTCCCCAAATACCACTATCACAGACCCCCTTCCCCTCCCACGTAAATGAGTGTGTACGTAATGAAGTGTCGACCCTGACAACGTTTAGGAAAACACCATTGGATGTCACGGGGTACGTTGGATCCTATATCGATTCGGGAGTTTTCTTCGGCTCTATAAAAAGAGAGAGTTCCTGGCAATCAATAATCACTTATTGTTAGAATATCCTCTGCTTTAGTTTGCTTTCATATCCGTGTTGCTCTTTTTCTGTCTCTTGTCTCTTAGTGTTATTCCCATCGATATCAAGAGCAAAAAGAGCATACCAAATCTCCTCATAATCCATCAACAACCATTCTTTCCTTTTACAAGCTTAATTACAAAATTCAAGCCATACCAATATAAACTAGTTGAAAGCAGGCTATTCTCTTTTATATATATACATATATATATATATATATATATATATATATATATATATATATATGTATATATATATATATATGTATATATATTTATATATATACATACATACATACATGCATATATATATATATATATATATATATATATATATGTAATTGCCATAATGATCTTTTTTTTCAGGGAGATCGAAATATAAATTGGTCATTCTACCTTAAACATGTGCATGGGCGCATGCACACACCCACCTATAATATATATATAATATATATATATATATATATATATATATATATATATATAAACACTATGTATATATATATATATATATATATACATAGTGTTTATATATATATATATATATATATATATATATATATATATATATATATATACATGTGTGTGTATTACATGGGAAAAATAAAAACAGGTACCCAGTACTTTCGAGCAATTATAATACATTTTAAAGTACAAAGGTTCTTCATACAATATAATACAATATACTATAGCATACATACATACATATATCTATCTATCTATATATATATATATATATATATATATATGTGTGTGTGTGTGTGTGTGTGTGTGTGTGTAAAATCCACAGGAAACAGGAAAGTAAAAGACCAGGTACGAAGCGCTTTCGCGTATTACGTGCACTTCTTTAGGGCACAAAGTGAAATAGAAAATAAAATCATACAAATAAGTGTACGTAATACACGAAAGCGCTTGGTACCTGGTATTTTAGTTTCCAGTTTCCTGTGGATTTTACACTTTAATATCTGACACGTGCAGTTTTGTGACTGATAAGTAATATATATATATATATATATATATATATATATATATATATATATATATATATATATATGTATATATATTTATACATACATATATATATATATATATATATATATATATATATATATATATATATATATATATATTGTATATAGGGGACCCGGTTTCAAAAACATTTTGCTGAAAGATCTACGACCATGAAATTAATAGTTAACTCAACTACTAAAAAAAAAGACACTAATAACTACTGTATAGTATCAAAGTTTGAATAATTCACAACACACAACGCCATGTTTGAATAAATCACTAGCCTCATGACATGGACGTTTGCCACCGAACGGAGGCTAAATCTATAAACAAGAGTTGCTGCAAGCGAGAATCCTATCTGCGACTGTTATTATTTAGATGCATCGACAAGCGAGGGTTGGCATTACAAGCTCTCTTATCCCACTGCCTCAGAACTAGATGCCTTTAAAGTTACATTTCGGGAGGAAGCCATTGCTGGTGTAATCGCAGCTACGGAGATAAGGAAATAATAAAAGGAGAGATAAGAGAAGAGGGGGAATTGCTTTTACAACTAAATTACACGAGGAAAGAAACGGACAACCTATTACAAGACGGTTTAAAAAAAAATGTATAAATCTTTATAAAATAATGGCCTATTGGAAACGCCATGCCTGCCGTTCTGCCAGACTGGGGTTCGAGTTATAATCAAGCTCGATAGTTTCTTGTAGTTTCTGCTACCTCACTATCCATGTGAGCTAAGGACAGGGCGTTTGGGGCACCTTATAGGTCTACCTGCCGAGTCATCAGCAGCCATTGCCTGGCCCTCTCTGGTCCTTGCTTGGGGGGAGAGGGAACTTCACATATGTATACTATATATAGTCAGTTTCTAAGACATTGTCCTCATAAAGCACTGCCACTGTTCCTTGCCTCTGCCATTCATGAGCGCCCTTTAAAATAGCCTTCTGCGACATAGGGTGTTTGTCGATAAAGAAAAATAGCTTACACACACAAACTAACATCTTTACTAAAATGATTTAAAATATTAAATATATACCAATCTATAATTAGAAAGTATGATGTGGACGTAAATAAGGTCTTTTAAATCTATTTTGGATAAAAGTATAAATTACAACCGATTAGAAGAAAATGGAATAGATAGATTTCCCTGTATACGTCTATCAATCGATGGAGAAAATTTCAACTGGATGTTCGGCCCGTCTACAATATTCAAGGGTCATAAAATAAATTACATAAAATGTCACGACTCCTTAAAAGTGGCACAATATCATCAAAATTAGCAAAATACTAAAACGTGAAGTAGAATTTTCAATTCAAAATAAAAACAATCTTGAAGGCTAGGGAAACAATGGACCAGAATTATGTAATAATTTGTGAATACATAAAATATTCCTCCACTCTCATCAAACTGTACCATCTCGTAATAGACAAAAGTCAGTCATGTATATAATAAATAAGTAAATATTCATCCCTTCTCTTTCTCCCGTGAAGATTGCAACTTGTAAGCGTTAACTCATGCCATCTCGTTAGTCCGACTCCTCCTCCACCTCCTTCACTTCGTCAACCAAACGATTACGTCAAGACTTTGTCTATCTCTCGACATTTCTCAAGTTACAACTCTCATTAAGTATGAACTCATTCTTGGCATTTCTTTTGTACAATAAGTCCAAGGATGTACACATCGTTCTTTGATTCACCTCGAAGTGCATTTGTACTTTTTAAAAGGAAGGAAGGTTATATGTTTCAGGAATTCAACGTAGGGTAAAATATTCTATATCCATTGAGTAAAATGGAAATAAAGTATTACTTAAGTGGCTGTCACTAGTCAGGGCAACTTCTCTCACAAAGCCTCTGAGAAAATAAAGGAGACAAGCTCACGAAAGTCATTACAGATAGTGAAATTACAATGAAGCTGAGACATATACAAATAAGACAAACTTTGTTGGTTTTATGTTGAATAGGCTGAAATATATATAGTTTATATATCAAAGACCTATTTCAATGTTTTATTTTTCTTAAAATATTCTATTTTATTTGTTTATTACTTCTCTTGTAGTTTACTTATTTCTTCATTTCCTCTCCTTACTAGACTACTGTTCCCTGTTGGAGCCCTTGGGATTATATCATCCTGCTTTTCCAGCTAGGGTTATAGCTTAGCTAGTAGCAATAATAAGATAAAACAAAACAAAGAGAGCATGAAGAGAGACATACCCACAAATGAAATATTTACCTCCATCTTAAGCAGAGACAGAAGAAACAAGACTTGAAAGCATTTACAGAAGACCAATTTCCATCATCAATTTATAGGTTATAAAAATATTCATACTCTCATTAATACCACAATCCTGATTAAAACAGTATTAGACGAAAGAGTAAAAAGAGAAATGAAGAGGGTCTGTGAAGAGCCGAATTACATGCAATGGGTACAAAAAGGGATTTGAATACGACCATGAAAATAAGGAAGAAATACGCTGCATATGAACAACATTTTTTATGAAAGGAAAAAAGCATTTGAGCCATATATAGTCTTAAAGGAGGAAACATGTTGCAAACGAAAAGTATTTGGTTGCAAATGAATTAATCCCTAACCTAAGTACTTCCACCCATTGACACTAAAGAAGCACAACTATTCTATAAACTAGAGGTTGCAATCGTTGGATGGAAACATGAAACAACGATTGTCTTTCCCTTATAAACTTCAAGATCTGGGTTAAAACTTCTTGCCTAATCCAAAAAAAAAAAAAATAAAAACCCACACAGTGGACAACATATACTGTATACACACACACATCTATATATATATATATATATATATATATATATATATATATATATATATATTCAAATAAGCCATATATATTTTTGATATATTAATGTCTGGATTCTCTTAACAACCTCGGGATCACAGACCCAGGCGAAATCTCACAAAGACAAGAGCTTGGCTCCGGCCGGGAATCGAACCCTGGTCGGCAAGCTTATATAGACAGTGACTTAACCCACTTTGTTCGTGGCCAAGTGGGTTAAGTCACTGTCTATATAAGCTTGCCGACCAGGGTTCGATTCCCGGCCGGAGCCAAGCTCTTGTCTTTGTGAGATTTCGCCTGGGTCTGTGATCCCGAGGTTGTTAAGAGAATCCAGACATTAATATATCAAAAATATATATGGCTTATTTGAATATGAAAAACACGTAAAAATGTGCAAAATTTATCATATATATATATATATATATATATATATATATATATATATATATATATATATATATATATATATATATATATATATAGTCAGTGTGCGTTTATGTATACCAGCCATCACAATATACATACTGACAGAATGGAATATATATATATATAATATATATATATATATATATATATATATATATATATATATATATATATATATATATATAAATACATTTATAGCCCTTTTTTGGGTAACCTTTCGATATACTTAACTAAGACAAGAAGGAAAATTTGAAGGGAAAATAAATCTAACCAATCTAAGGGAACCTACGTTAGAGTCAAACATGAATAATTTAATGGTGTGTCCATAGCTGGAAGACGTTTCAAGAATATCCTCAGTCATTTTCACCCCTGAATTCTTCAAAATCTTGTGTCCTTGGAAGAGTCTCTCTCTCTCTCTCTCTCTCTCTCTCTCTCTCTCTCTCTCTCTCTCTCTCTCTCTCTCTCTCTCTCAGTTGTGACATGCAGAGCCTTTAATTAGAAATTCCTCGTCTCTTATTGCAAGTCTACACATAACGAGGCAATCTTTGCAGATAACTTTCATTTGTACAGATATAATAGCAGAAATATAAACATACTTATATAGAATCATAAACATCTACGTATATACGCTTACAATTACATACAAACAAATCCATTATACGTCATCCATAACTCTTCCCTTAAAAAAAAAAAAAAAAAAAAAAAAGGAAAATACCTTTATTAAAGATTTCTTAGAAAAAATTATAGATGATATTTCCAATTACCACAAGTTTTGTCAATTAGCTCATAATTTAATTTACCTTTATTTCACAAGAATAAAATAGGATTCACAAAGTAAAAAGTTATAAAAAATCTTGTGTATTGGACATTGTATTTCAAATGAAACTTGATCGAGAGAGAGAGAGAGAGAGAGAGAGAGAGAGAGAGAAGACCCGACTTTATTAATCAGCAAGGACCCATTCTATGGAAACTTTTTAGGAATAAAATTAATCTAATGCTAAAAGTTACACGGGAGGAAAGAGGAGGAGTTCAGTCCAGACACAAATTGCATTTTCGAAATTCCCGGAGGAAGATAATAGAGCAAAAAAATCATAAAAATAAAAAATATAAAAAATCAGAGATAAATTAACCCATTAGGTAACAGTACTTTAAGGACAAAGGGTACTGAACGAAAAAGGAAAATATATTAATTGAATAATTCTACTGCTTTGAAATTACAAGGAGAGAGAGAGAGAGAGAGAGAGAGAGAGAGAGAGAGAGAGAGAGAGAGAGAGAGAGAGAGAGAGAGAGAGAGAGAGAGGTTGCAAGCGGAGGGCATAACAGGAGAAATTCATAAAGTGGCATTGGTGTTACCGCATGGAAATGTGAATCGCCATCTGCATGCCAAGGTAAGCAAACTGTAGGTTATAGTCACATACGTCTTCTTGGTATAGACAACGTTTAGCTTCAAAAAGAGCAATCGATTATCCTCTTTTTCTGACGGGGGGGGGGGGGGTTTTAAATACTACTAAAAATCTTTATTCCTGGAAAAACATAATCAAAAAGGTCGTAAAACTAACTTGATGGGAATCTGCTGTGGGTCTGCGTGCCAAGATTTGGGGAAATCGTTCCCAAAGGATAGATCGTTATACAAAACTAGCGTAATCTTTCAAGAACAAATATAAAATATGTCTAGATATTATAAATCGATTTTACAATAAAACTGACATCACAAATATTGAGGTGAAGATCATCCAAATCTTGGGTTTATAGTACTTTACGGTGTTTATCTATACACACTTCACACTAATACACTATGATCTTCACTAACACAATAACAAACAATAATAAATGCAGCTGTTCCTAGCCCACTACAGGACAAAGGCCTCAGATATGTCATTGCATATCTAGGGTTTGGCCTCTGCGGATCGGTGATGGTTGGAGATTTTCGTTTAATCGCTCACAAATAACCTAGTATGGGTGGCCCTGATTAATACAGCATGGCGATAAGCAAACCCCAAAACCCAATCAGATTTTCAATAATACTTAGTCAATTATATAATTCTTCCCTGGTGATCGCCAGACTTGGGTTCGAGTCCCGCTCAAACTTGTTTGTGCTTTTGGTAGCTGCAACCTCACCGTCCTTGTCAGCTAAGGGGGGGATGGTTGGTTTGGGGAGCCTATAGGTTTATCAGATGAGTCATCAGCAGCCATTGCCTGGCCCTCCTTGTTTCTAGCTTGGGTGGAGAGGGGGCTTGGGCGCTGATCATATGTATATAATATGCTCAGTCTCTAGGGCATTGTCCTGCTTGATAGGGCGATGTCACTGTCCCTTGCCTCTGCCATTCGTGAGCGACCCTTTCAACCTTTAAGTGTGAATCGTTTTGGTAGTGATTAGCCCCAAGAATGAATAGAGCCAAAAAATCAATTCAAAATGAATAGAACCGAAATAAATTGGAGGCTTAATGATTTCCATTTTCAAAGAATACTGGACTACGTACCTATTCTGATAATCAAAAGAACCAATAATATATCACCTAACAGGTAATCCTTTTTCAACGTGGGAGGCGCACTGCCAATTTATTACATGCAATTGACGAGTTAAATATAGTTTCGTAAGAGCATTGAAAATTTGCGTAATACCCATTTTAAGTTGAAATTGTGCAACTGACGAGTTAAATTTAGCTTGGCAAGAACATTGAAAAATTTATACTTTTAATTTTTACAGCTTTCCAACGAAAGTAAATTCCAATTATTCAATTTCCCATTCAATTATTATAGCCACAAAAAGCCCTGTACTGTATAATGTAACAATGATTGAAAGATGTGTATTTAAGAAGGGGGGGGGGGGGTTGTAGATGATTGATAGATGAGCCGGGGGAGAGGGTGGGGGGGGGGGGGGGTTCATCCATCTCAACTACTCTATCTAATTTATTTTCTTATCTTGATGTCCCATTATTTTCGAGGGTTCCTGAGAGTTACGGCTTGTCTTCGGAGCCAAAGAGATGAGCTGTCGAGATGGAGAGGTTGGGTGGCGGGATAGACCTCCTGCAAAGCTAATTTGCATCTGCCTCCTTTACCCAAAAAGAGTTTCGGGTCCTCGTGAATTTATTACTCGGGGATTTTCTTTAACAAAAATTTCCATTGTTATTATTATTACTAGCTAAGTTAGTAATAATATAAGCCCATGGGCTCCAACAGGGAAATAAGAGAACTAAATAAATAGGAATTACACCTATTGGACAATGGATTCTACGATATTCTACAATAAGTCGTTGCTTCTTTTATATAGATGAAAGAACGAATATCACATGGAATTGAGTTTGCGTGACTCAGCACTTTTTTAATAAAATAAAACAGTTGATGAGGACTCGATGAATGTTTTTAGCGGACTAAACTTCAATAGAGTAGTGGGAAAATAACCCTTAAAAATATGTATATTTTCTGGAAATCATTGCGAAAGAATAATTTTCCTTTAATTAGGGCAGGGGTTCCCAAAAGTTTTGTTTTTATGAACCCCTTAGGCATTTTTATAAAATCCTGTGTACCCCTAAATTTGAGGCCAAAAAGAGAAAGAATGAAGTTGAAATTGTGAAATAATTCTATTACTGAATCTAATTCCAGATTATCTAATGTACTGCACAGTACTGGCTATTCTCTCGAATCTAATGTATCTCCTCCGGGGTAAAAATGTACCACTTGTGGTACATGTACCCCATGTTGACATTGGTATTGCCTGAGTTAGGGTCTCGAACATACTTGCAACCTACATTGCAAGTTCCTACACTATAATCAAACAAATTATAGGTAGTAGGTTGGCCAGGGCACCAGCCACCCGTGGAGATACTACCAGTAGAGAGTTATCGGGTCCTTTGACTGGCCAAACAGTACTACATTGGATCATTCTCTCTGGTTCCGGTTCTTTTCCCTTTGCCTACAGATACACCGAATAGTCTGGCCTATTCATTACAGATTCTCTTCTGTCCTCATACACCTGACAACACTCAGATTACCAAACAATTCTTCTTCACACAAGGGGTTAACTAATGCACTGTAATTGTTCAGTGATTAATTTCCTCTTGGTAAGAATAGAAGAGACTCTTTAGCTAAAGCAAGCAGCTCTTCTAGTAGAAGGACACTAAAAATTAAACCATTGTTCTCTAGTCTTGGATAGTGCCATAACCTCTTTATCATGGTCTTTCACTGTCTTGGGTTAAGAGTTCTCTTGCTTGAGGGTACACTCGGGCACACGATTCTATTTAATTTCTCTTTCTCTTCTTTTGTTAAAATTTTTTAATGATTATGTAGGGAATATTTATTTTAATGTTGTTACTATTCTTAGAATATTTTATTTTTCCTTGTTTCCTTTCCTCACTGAGCTATTTTCCCTGTTGGAGCCCCTGGGCTTATAGCATCCTGCTTTTTCCAAATAGGGTTGTAGCTTAGCAAGTAATAATAATAATAATAATAATAATAATAATAATAATAATAATAATAATAATAATAATAATAATAAAGATACGATTTCGAATAAATGCTCCGAGGAATCTCAACAGATGAAAGACAGATAGATGATCGAGAATTATAGAAAGCGCGTTAGCACAAGACTTAATACATCTCACAACCGAAATCTCCGGACTCTTTGGAAACATATTCAAATGAGCTATCGTTTGGAGATAATGAAGAAAGTTCCACAAGGATTCTTAGTTCCCGTGTAAATACGTAAGCTACATTCCCCGTCATCTCCTACATCATACCTTCCCCTTAGGGAGGAACCGAATCCCGTTATCTCGCACTTCCCCCATCTAGCTTAACATTATTCCCCCTGGGGGGGGGGGGGGGGGCAGAAGAGCCTTGATTACAAAATCAGTGGCCTTAATTGCTACGCGGTCAACTCTTGAAGTTAACATTGCATCAATCTACATAAAGATGGTTTTAAAAATTATCAGAATCTAGTTTCCAAAAGAGGTAAAATCATGCATATTTATGATCTTCGTCAGAGTACTCAGTGAACCTGGAGGGAAAGTATTCAAGATATAAATAATACAGGATTCACTGTGATGTATCTACCAGAGGGCAAATGGATAATAAAAACCATCTACCTTATGTCAAATAAAAGCTGAAAACTATATAAAAGAAGAAATAAAAACTAAAAACAAAATTTATCAGATTAAAATTGTACAAAAAATTTCTAGCTTTGGTCCTTACGTACGCCAAAAGTCAGCATTAATTCTCAGTAGGAGGAGATTAAAACTTACCAAAAGAAGTAATATAAATAGATTAATAGGATTACGAAGGTTTTGTATTTTCAAACTATAATTTGTCTGGTTTTTTACCCACATGAACTTGCTAACAAAAATAAAATAACTGAAACATACTATCTAAGAGCAATCTATGAGAGAAATATGTGGAGATACTACGTCAATGATAAATGTCAAAACACCTTTTCTTTTTTATCTAAAAATCGAAACTGAATTTTTGACAAAATAAAAATTACAATTCTTCTTGAAGTATTTCTGCCGTTGACAAGAAATATATAAACAAAATCAAAACCGTTACCCTACATTAAGGGATCGGTCGCCTGAAGCGCCTACTCCAATGCTTTTTATCAAAGTCATCCTCTTCTATCAAACTTCAAAAATACAGTACCAAATAGGTATATTCACTATTCAAAATTAAAGGCCCACCTGTACGCAATTAATTCGAATAGTCTTACCTTCTCCATCCTGAGACTCAACACTACTCAGTATTCTAGAAGTTTTATTCCAGCTGTGACCATATTGTGGAATGATCTACCAACGCAAGCAGTTGAATCGGTGGAACTTCATTAGTTCAATCTTGCAACGAATGTTTCTTTTTGTTGAGCAGGTTGACATAAGTCTTTCTTCATAATTTATTATGATAGATATATATTAACGTTGTTACAAATCTTAATACATATTAAATTCATTACTCATTGCTTCTCATTTTTTCCTCTTGGAGCCCTTTGGCTTACAGCATCCTGCCTTTCCAACTAGGGATGTAGATTAGCTAATAATAATAATAATAATAATAATAATAATAATAATAATAATAATAATAATAATAATAATAACATTGAGAATGTAGGAGCTCATATATATAGCCCAGAGACTGGTGCAAAAGAACGTGCTACTTAAAACAGCTGATATAGTGAGGAAAGTGATGAGTTCCAATCCCAATTGAGCCGATGTATACCAGAACCACACACTATAAACCACCAGTCTCTGTAGACTGTGATTAACAAATAATAATAATAATAATAATAATAATAATAATAATAATAATAATAATAATAATAATAATAACGCATTAAAACAAATACACGATATACAACAGTTATTTAGAGATCCAATGTCATGACAGATAGGAGATTCAAGTCAGTTGCATGTTACTTTAAACATGGCTGATCGACGTTTAAATAATTCAGTGATGGAAAAGACAGAAAATTATTTTTCTATCATCTTTTAAAGTGTACTTGAGACGCCATGACATATCTGGGTGCGTCTAGTCTGATTGACGGAAATAGATGATTAACATTATTCCCTTCTGACATTTGGTACCTGCGACCTTCCCCTCATTACACACACACTCTCTCTCTCTCTCTCTCTCTCTCTCTCTCTCTCTCTCTCTCTCTCTCTCTCTCTCTCTCTCAAGATACTGGATAAAAGTATTGAATTGTTAAACTCAATTCTTACATCATCTTTATGTGGAAATTATGGAAGAGCAACCAACACCAAATAATAAGTTCTCTCTCTCTCTCTCTCTCTCTCTCTCTCTCTCTCTCTCTCTCTCTCTCTCTCTCTCTGAAAAAAAACTCATTTAATAGAAGAAGCCAATAAAACTTTTAGGACGTTTTGAAAAATATGACAATGTTAAATCACATCATACTATAAAATGTAAAACTTTAATCCCTTTGTGAAATCTGACCGCAGATTAAACACAATAAAACGTGTTGACAATCGTTTGGAAATATGAATGTTTATTCTCTCCTGGATTACAGGCTGCAATTTATCTTGGTCTCTGCATTTGTCTCTGGTTCTTTTCAAACTATGATTTATTCACACAGAATAAACAGATTTATTCCAACAAGATAAACAAACCTATTTATTCCAACAAAATAAACAAACTGATGTATTCTGACAGGGTTGTGGTGGCCCATGTGGTAAAGTCCCTGACTGGTGAACGCCAGACTGGCGTTTGAGTCCTGCTGAAACTCATTAGCTTCTTTGGTCCCTGCAACTTCCCCCATCCTTGTAAGCTAAGGATGGGGCGTTTGTGCTGAGTCATCAGTAGCCATTGCCTTGCCCTCCTCGGTCCTAACTTGGGTGGAGAGGGGGCTTAGGCGCTGATCATATGTGTATATGGTCAGTCTCAAGGGCATTGTTCTGCTTGATTCGGCAATGCCACTGTCCCTTGCCTCTGCCATTCATGAGCGGGCTTTAGAGCCTTTAAACAGAATAAACAAACTGATATATTCCAAAAGAGTAAACAAGTTCTCTCGAATCACTTTTAAACCAAGTACATCTCATGCAACCACTAGAACGTGACCCTTACAAATGACAAAAGAAAAATCTCGTATTCAGAACGAAATACAAAACATAATAAAGCAGACAGTAGATGAGATGAAAACAGGATCAACGATCCCTGTTTCTTTGTTTGGTGTGCTCTCTCTCTCTCTCTCTCTCTCTCTCTCTCTCTCTCTCTCTCTCTCTCTCTCACGGGGGGAAATTCATGACCTCGATATTACGACAAAAGGCGACACGAGGTGGGCACAAGATGGAGCGCTTAAACCCCGCCCCCTCTAAATAATCACTAGATTTAGGGGAGGGGTGAGGAGGGGGATATCGAGGTATAAAACAGAAACGAGGAGAGGGGGAACGAAGTAAAGGGAGGGTGAGGGAGGGTGATGTTGAAATAAGCAGCTGTTTTGAAGTCTTTATACAAGTCATTTACTCGTAAGACAATCAAAAAATAAAACAAAAAACATAAGGCGACGACGCTTTTTTGCTTTTTGCACAATGGAATTCGCCAAAACAAACATGACAACAGCTGAGAGATATATAAGACCGGCAAGCAAGCACACAGCGCATGCGCGTCTAGCAGAGAAGCAGCGACGAATCAGAGAGGAGACGAATTGAATTTCTTTTTCTTTTATCATTTTACGTCAACTAATCCTCGGAGTAACATGACGCGCACGGTGATCCAACAGCCACCCACCCGAGACTACTACATTTCGAGGGGAGAGGAAGGAAGAAAGAAGGGGGAGGGGTGAGAGGGGGGGGGGGTCGCACTCCTCGACCTTTTTAGTGTCTACCTTCTTAATCGCTCGTGTCAATGTCATGTGCTTAGAATACACCCACGGTACTATGCTTATATTCTTTTATTTTATTTTCTTCTCTGCGACAAATACTCATACCCCTTTAAAGGTAATTTTTTTTATTGGATTTCATTAAATAGAGATTTACGAATATTCTTACAGATTTAATCTTTCGTTGTTTACTCGTGTGATCAGACTGAATTAAATAAAAGAATTCTACTATGTTGTATTTTCATTCCCTATAATCATTTTGATCATGACAATCAAGAGCATATTTGTTAGATAAACACTGCCAAGTGTTTTTCGATAAAAATTACAATATCTTACTGAAAAGTGAATAATCCACTGTTATTCATTCCTAACTTTACGAATGCCAAGTTGAGATAATGTAATTGTAGAAATTGTATGAAATTGAAGACAAGAATATCTCCTGAATGTACGAAATTAATCTAATACTTTTACCCCCCAATGAGTGCCAGTTGGTTTAGAAGTATATAATTACAATGGGCAGTTTATACTTCGCATTGCTAAGTTATTACTTTCAGGGACTTAGCAATGTAAACATACAGTATATGAATTTAATGAAGCCATTGCGTTAACCAAACTCGGGGTACAGAATTGATGACCCTGAGGTCATTGACTTGGCACTAATAATAATGTTAGTATCTGGATCACGATAATGGCAGAAATCTCGTGACTTTTAGTCAAATAAGAGGTTTAAATTCGTCACAAAAGTGTTCAAATTTGTAAAGAAAAAATTGTGAAAACATATGTTCAAAATTTGTCCAAAAAGTGTTCAATTTTGTCAAAAAAAAAAAAGTTCAAATTCGTCAAGAGAAAAAAATAAAAAGTTCAAATTCGTCGTCAACACCGAAAGATGTTAAAAATTTTAAATCACTTATTTTCCAATGGACAAATTGGAGACAAATCTGTCATGGACATTTCAAAACTAGTTAAGACTATCTTTGATAATATGTTATTCTTGAGACAGGAAAATCATCAGTGAATTAGAAAAGCACTCCGAGATTGCAGACCTCCGCCAGGGCAGCTTATTTCTCAACTTTTTGCTTGACCTTTATCTTTGACCTAGGACTTTCAAATTGAATCACTTCCACGTTTTGACAAAACAATTAATCCCTGAAAGTTTCATTACTCAATGGTTGCAAACTTATAAACAAACAAACACGGGCGAAAACATAACCTCTTCCCAACTTCGTTGCGGAGGTAATAATAATGGAGAGAGAGAGAGAGAGAGAGAGAGAGAGAGAGAGAGAGAGAGAGAGAGAGAGAGAGAGAGAGAGAGAGAGAGAGATTTTTTCAAGTTGTAACCCTGTATCAAGCGCAAGCAACTTTAGCCAATTCAACTAAGATTACCCACAATTCTAACTTGCCGCACTATTTTTTCCTGGTTTGCCTCAAGGCAATGGTAAAACACTCCAAAGTTCTCGGATTACTTTCAGACAGAACACAAAAAACTGTTCATATTTAACAGTTTTTTCTTCTTTGGATCGCTGTTATTATATTGTTACTAACATTACAGGGCAAGCTGCAAGTTTAGTTGGAGTACTACAAGTCCAATAATTGTTATATGGAAATTTATCGGAAAAAAACGGAAAGGTGAAGAATACAGCTTCAAAAAAAAAAAAAAAAAAAAAAAAAAAAAAAAAAAAAAAAAAAAAAAAAAGCAACAATTAAAACAACCACGGTAAATAAAAAAGTAAAATACATAAGTACCAGGTAAGGTAATAAGTGAAGAGTTATACCAACTTGTACAGTATCGAAATAACAGCACTTGCACCAAGTTTGAACGTCATTAGATCCACATAATCAATTATGTGAATACGCCACAATAACGTAAGCGTTATTCAATGGTCAAGATAACATTTCTAGCGGTAAACACCAAAAGGACAACAATGTTGGATCTGAATAATGGCAGTCAAGCAGCAAATTGAAACCAGGTTAAGAACAGCACCTAGGACACGAACAGAATAGGACATTCATAACACTAACATGCATAATTGTTGTAGTTTTCCACAACACACTTACTTTCAACATTATGCTTTGAAAAAAAAATGTAAAATATCTTAAGAATACCTGAATAAGGTTATTTTTATATGTAAACAACTTATTCTACAAAAGTGTTCATGCCAACAAGGATTAGCATTTTTTAATTAGATGTCAATTGTTCTTTTAAAAACATGATTAAACTAGTGGGCAAAAACTTACAAAACTCTGCTTTATGTAAAAAATACCAGCTTGGCAACGAATGCATAAAAAGTTCGAATATTTTAAAACTTCACTTAAAAGTATATTTACACCCTACCATTCTCCCTAAGCAACATATTATATGTCAGCCTTCCCTTTTCCCCATTTACAGCACTTCCTAGACATCGTCAACTCGAATTTCAACCGGTTTTATCACTTTCCTTTCATACATTTCTAAGACAAAAAAAAAAAAATATATATATCTTATTCAGTACTACCTAACTTTCCTCTATCTAAGAGGCTAGTTCCTCACCACAAAGTTTAATAAACTCATGTTTACTATCCACCCCCTCAAGATTGATTAGGGAAGCCAGGCTATTCTCAGCTTTTTCACTTTAGAGAATAAAAAATAAATATAAATTTTCGACGATCTATAACCAGCATGTCTATCATAACATCCCTTCGATGAGAGCGCTAAAGATCTTAAATTTTTACCTGAATAATAATAATAATAATAATAATAATAATAATAATAATAATAATAATAATAATAATAGAGAAGTGGGGAAAATGGGGAAAGGAATAGTACCCCTGGATATAATCCAGTTTATAGCTCAAAGGCAGGTACTCGGGATGGGAAAGATTAAGGAAATAGGGAGAAAGAGAAGTACAGGAGAAGAATAAAAGAGAGGGGCAGACCCTCTTGCGATATTAGGAAATTGGTATTATTAGTCTATTGAAGGTCCTGAATATATTTTTTTTTTACTCAACGCCTTTCCCACTACTGATGTCTTAATGTCTTCGTTACCTACTGAATTAAAGTAATTCTGTTTTTTTTTCTTTCTTTCTTTTTTTTTTCTTTAAGAGACGCCTTTAGAACTAACTTATAACCCGTGTTCTTCATCATTAAAAAATTCTAATAAAATTTCCTTAATGTAATATGACTACTCGGTAATTTCACCTTTTGGAGATTCAATAATTTCCCCGTTAATATATTCATTACTCGTTATTCCAGTTACTTTATATTTACCCATTCATAGCCTTGAGTATTATTCGAAAATATGTTCACATAAATTTCCCATTCGACCGATTCATCTTGTTTGCAATCAAATAAATTTCAATTTCCTGCGAAGTTACACTAACAATTAGATAACGCTTCTGTAACTAATTCCAACTAACAA
>NC_090746.1:71729096-71746596 GCF_036898095.1 Palaemon carinicauda | reverse complement strand
ATATATACATATTTTTTCTTTGTTGGAGCCTTTGGGCTTGTCGAATTCAGGATTTGCTCTTCAGCATAAAGCTTAAATAATAATAATAACAATGATGATACGTAAACATTAGAAATACACAGTATCTATCCCTATCTCTATCAACATAAACCTCATTCTTTTCATGAGAATATCCTCCTAATAACCGATATATGGGGATTTAAAGGATAATTAGAATTATTTCTAGTAAATATGGGTTGTTTTCATCTGAGATCGTTAGAATGGTCTGCTACATATTCCAAGTTGATTATTGTTCTGCATAGGTAAATGCTAAAACATATTTTACAATTCAGAAAAGGCTTAACTCGCTAAAATGAGAGATAATCCCATCATTACCATCACTTGAAAATAATAATAACAACAACAACAACAACAACAATAATAATAATAATAACAAATTTAATAATATTAATAATAATGATGATGATGATAATAATAATAATAATAATAATAATGATGATGATGATGATAATAATAGACTAGCTCCATTCAATGCTAAAGGTTTCCCTTCCTATACCGTACATCCCTAGAGTTGTATGACTTCCTTATCTACGAAGTTCTTCAACAGGGGTTTCATAAAATTGATAAAATAGTTAATTCATAAAAATGTATTTTAGCAGATGGTGTAACTATCTCTCCCTTTCTCTCTCTCCCAAGTTCCTTTCAACATCAACTCTTCATACTTCACGTTTCCCCTACTTGATGCCAAACCTTTTCAACTTCATTCCCGGGACTTCCCTTATTTCTATTAGGATTGAAAATCTTCCTTTAGACAAACCCTTCATCAATTTTAATGGTCTTTCAGTAGGAATTAATAATTTCTAAAATGAAATAAATACATATCGAATGAAAAATACAATATATTTCGCTTTATTTTCCTATTTGAGGTTTAAAAGGGAAATCAGTGAGCTTTAAAATTGGAAATGCTAATTCTTCCAGAGGAATAAAACTTTCTTAAAACATACACACGATAAGACAAATCCTTATGGCGAGCTCAGACCGCGTATCCTTTTGTATGCATAAACATACGCAGACAAAATGCGCATGTCGTAAAACTGCACAAATAGGTTTACGATTCAACGCGATTGAAGCCGATTTGGTCGTTAATAATGCGAGTTGGAGTCGTAATGAACAAAATCTTGACCATTATAATATGCAAGGCCTTGAATCACCCATATGCAGGGTTTAAACTCGAGCATGTGCCATGTGGCCATTACCTTGAATGCTGCTGCTTTTTACCTTGGAGTACCTTAAAACTTTTTCAAATTTCCTTAAATCTTAAGCTAGCAAAACGGACATTACCTTAGAATTACCTTGAAACCATGAAAATTACCTCAAACTAAGGTAATTACCTTAAAAGTTTAACCTCTGCCCATATGTGACCTGGCCTTTAAACTCACCAGAAGATCTGCAACGTAATACTGAAGAACGGCGTTATTCGAAATGGCTGTGAACGGCCACCTGCAACATTTGTCAAGAACCATAAGCCACCAGATCTTCCAAAAAGAAAAAGGAGCTTGGTGAAAAAAAAAAATGCATGTCTAGTGTATTTTCATGTACAATGATAATTGTACATTCATGAAGATATAAACCCATATATTCTTCTTCTTCTTCTTCTTCTTCCTCTTCTTCTTCTTCTTCTTCTTCTTCTTCTTCTTCTTCTTCTTATTATTATTATTATTATTATTATTATTATCATTATTATTATTATCATTATTATTATCATTATCATTATTAATATTATTATTATTACGAGCTAAGCTACAACTCTAGTTTGAAAAGGAAGATGCTACAAGCCCAAGGGCTCCACCAGGGAAAAATAGCCCAGTGTGGATATGAAATAGGGAAACAAAAAAACTATATGAAAAGTGACGAATAATAAATATGAAATATCTTAAGACCAGTAACAACGTTAAAATAGATCTGCTATATATAAACCACGAAGAGGGACCTACGTCAGCCAGTTCAACACGAAAACATTCGCTGCAAGTTTGAACTTCAGAAGTTCCACCGATTCAACTGCAAAAAGGGATATAAACCAAACTCGACTATGATACGGCGCAGGGAATAAAAATTATATAATTCAGGTAAACAAAAACAAGATAAAGCTTCCTGCTTCCGTCATAATCAACATAGAGCGGAATAGCTAGTGATAATGGATGAAACATCCGGCTTGTCTGCGGGATGCCACGGGGAAACCAAAGATAGCACATTCGTAATTCTCGTACGAAATGATTATGCAAGATGAAAATTAAAAAAGGAGTAATCTAATAAAAGAGACCATAAGAGTAAAAATGGATTAATTTAATAAAATAACTCTTATCAAATCAAAAGAAAATACTATCTTCTCTCTATTGCAAACCCAACTAAATTTTACAGGTATCCTAAAAATTAATGAACTCACACATACATATATACTGTATATATATATATATATATATATATATATATATATATATACATATATATATAAATATATATATATACACACAAATATATATATATATATTCTATATATATAAATATATACAAATATATATATATATATATATATATATACATATATATATGGAAACTCACATTACAGTATTCATATATGTATGTGTATAGGACGTACAAGATTATGAGGAAAGCTTCTAATCGACTAGAGTAACTTAATCATGTTTCTGGTCATTTAGTAAAGGCCTCACTGTGGACTAATATATTAAATTTCATGAAAGCATTGTCATATCGGAGGAAAAGAGGCAATCCAATTACATTTCAGAGATTATACAGGCACGTGGAGAGAGAGAGAGAGAGAGAGAGAGAGAGAGAGAGAGAGAGAGAGAGAGGAGAGAGAGAGAGAGAGAGAGAGAGAGAGAGAGAATGGTGAATATATTTATAAAAAATTATAATACATACGCACATATACATATGTATATATATATATATATATATATATATATATATATATACATATGTACATATATTCAAATATATATACATAAAGTATATACGTATGTATGTATATACTGTATGTATACAGTATGTTGACAAAAATGGCGAATGTATTCCGAATTATACATATATATATATATATATATACTTATTTATTTATATATATACATATATATAAATATATATATATATACACAAGTACATGTGTATATATATATATATATATATGAGAGAGAGAGAGAGAGAGAAAATCTTCAAGAAAAGAGCAAATATACACTTCCCAATGTTTTGACCTCCTTGAAGTGAGAGAGGACCTCTCGACTCAAGGCAACAAATCTCACAAAAGTTCCAAAAGTGAGAGTTTATGTCCACTAAAGTCTCCTAAAAATTGAAAAATGGTGATGATTTGTTTCAAGAAATGAGCTGAAGTTGCTGGTTGCGAGGAAAGGATATAAAAAGAATGTAATCGAATGCATTTTTTTATATTTCGTTCATTATTCTATCATCATTATTATTAATAGCTAAGGTGGAACGCTACCCCGAATAGCAGAATGCTACCACCCTAAGGGGATGAAACGGAGAGGAACAGAATACTCTCTCTCTCTCTCTCTCTCTCTCTCTCTCTCTCTCATTGAATGCATAAATATGAATATATATATATATATATATATATATGTATATATATATATATATATATATGTATATATATATATATATATATATAATGTATATATATATATATATATATATGGATAAATATCAACACAATACCGTGTTCAGATAGCAATAAATTTCTACCTCAAACTTAGGATCAAACCCTAGCTCCTTTTAATGAAAGGTCAGGTCGCTTCCAACCATGCCACCAGAGGCTCTAAAAGAAGTCGGAACCTAACTGCTAACTGCAGTTTAGGATTTACCTGGCGAGACATCAGTCTCTTACCAGCGAGTTTTCCCCGACTTCCCGGCCCACCAAGTGACATGATTGATAGTAATTAATCAAATTAACCCTAATGAGTCAATATGGATAAACATCAACACAATATCGTGTTAAAATAGAAATAAATTTCTACCTCATACTTGAGATCGAACCCTACCTCCTTCTAATGAAAGGCCAGGTCGCTTCCAACCATCCCACCAGAGGCTCTAAAAGAAGTCGGAACCTAACTGCTAACTGCAGTTTAGGATTTACCTGGGGAGACACCAGTCTCTTACCAGCGAGTTTTCCCCGACTTCCCGGCCCACCATGTGACATGATTGATAGTAATTAATCAAATTAACCCTAATAACTCAACATGGATAAATATCAACATATAAATAAACATATTAAATTAAATATCATTGAACAAAGAAAATATAAACTACGAAACAAAATTAATGTCAACTGGAACAGGAAACGTTTGGGAAAAATTTTAACAACAATGTGACAATATCACAAGACTATTTTCTTATTTTTCACATTAGTTAGATAGACGATGGAATTATACTTCAATATAATGGCTATGGCGGTGAAATTTAGTGTACAAAAATGTGGTATCTCCCAAATCAATTGTGTTAATGTAGATAAAACGTAAATACAGTTTAGGTCTCATCGGGAAACCTAACCGGTTGTTAGAGGAGTTTTTGTCTTCGTTTTATTAGATGCCACTGAGACAATATATATTAACATTAAACATACATTAATATGCCCAAAAATAATATATATATATATATATATATGTGTGTGTGTGTGTGTGTGTGTGTGTGTGTGTAACTTCCTTCTCTGTTAAAAAAAAGTGAACATTTGATCAAATATACTAATTTTTCATATTCAGTATTTTCCGTGAGAAACAATGTAAACAATAGACCACAGATTCAACTCTATATGAAATAGTTTGATCCATGCGACCATGCCCATTATAAATTATATATGGAATATACTATATGTATATATATATATATACAGTATATATATATATATATATATATACTTACATACATACATACATACACATACATATTTGTGTGCGTGTATATGCTTATAAACATGTTATATACATATATATATATATATATATACACAGAGAGAGAGAGAGAGAGAGAGAGAGAGAGAGGAGAGAGGAGAGAGAGAGAGAGTACATATAACTAACTTAAATTTCTGATTTTATGTCTTATAAAATCCTTTAACGTTTTCTGGCGAAAATAAGGAAAAACAGGAGCTAGCCATAATCCTAAAGTATCGATCATAAAAAATAAACCACCAATATCTCGAGAAATATTAATGCAATTTGCCATTTGATTAACTACTCCTTCACGACTCCCTAATGACCTTTAGCGAGGAGGATACGACCCAAGGAGGATACGACCCATCCTCCTGGGTCAGAATTTATACGGGAGATGTCTTTGATGGGAACACACGAAGATGATTGGCAGATGGGGCCACACTCAAAATATTTAATGGTCCTGTTGCAATGAGGGAAACGACCATGATAATTTATTCTGTGGACCCAACGACATGGAAGACGAGAGAGAGAGAGAGAGAGAGAGAGAGAGAGAGAGAGAGAAAAAAAAAAACAAATATGTCTACTTAAACAATATATTAAGTAATCATTAAAGTACCTGTAAGACGGAAGGTGGTTTGAGAGAGAGAGAGAGAGAGAGAGAGAGAGAGAGAGAGAGCAAACATAACATATTTAGTAATAATTATAGAACCTTTAAGATCCAGTGTGATTTGAGAGAGAGAGAGAGAGAGAGAGAGAGAGAGAGAGAGTGTGTGTCAGTCAGTCGAAATGTCATGGTACAGGTCAATAACCTTTAACCAGTTAATGTTTCAGGAAGGAGTTAAGGCGTGTATAACTAATATTAGAAGGGAAATTGAACCAGCGGTATGAAGAAAACACATTAAATCTAAAACTCGAAAGAGAAATATATTCTACCACGAAAATAAATAAATCAATCAAGAGATAAATCATGGAAACTTGATGACCAAAAACATAATTAAATTTTGATTAAGACTACTTTAATACATCAAAAGTATAAATATTTTTTTTTTCTACTTGTATCTAATTTATGATTTTGGAACAAGACCAGACACTGGGACCGGGAGTGCCATTCAATGCCAGTAGAAGAATAAAAAGTGGGAGCAGCTTGGGACCGACGCTACGAGGACCGTGAAGTAATGTCTACAGTTCACCGTAAAATATGCACTGACTGCATTATATCTTCACTTAAAAAAATCATACAATTGTGATATATAACTTTATAGAAAATATTGCTTTTAATATTGGCTAAAAATAAACGATTGCACTTATTATTGTTATTACAATTTTCATTACCATCAGCCAAGCTACAACTTTGATTGTAAAAGCAGAATGGTAAAGCCTAAGGGCTACCACAGGGAAAGTAGCCAAGTGAGAAAAGGAAATAAGGAAATAGCGAGTTGTTATTATTATTATTATTATTATCATAATTATTATTATCATTATTATCATCATTATTTGCTAAGCTACAACCCTAGTTGGAAAAGCAGGATGCTATAAGACCAGGGGCCCCAACAGGGAAAATAGCCCATTGAAGAAAAGAAACAAGAAAAAATAAAATATTTTAAGAACAGCAATAACATCAAAACAAATATTTACTATGTAAACTATAAAAAACTTTAACAAAACAAGAGGAAGAGATATTAGATAGAATAGTGTGCCTGAGTATACCCTCAAGCAAGAGAACTCTAACCCAAGACAGTGGAAGACCATGGTAGAGAGGCTATGGCACTACCCACGACTAGAGAACAATGGTTTGATTTTGGAGTGTCCTTCTCCTAGAAGAGCTGCTTTCCAAAGCTAAAGAGTCTCTTCTATCCTTACCAAGAGGAAAGTAGCCACTCAAAAATTATAGTGCAGAAGTTAACCCTTTGGGTGAAGAAGAATTGTTTGGTAATCTCAGTGTTGTCTAGTGTATGAGGACAGAGGAGAATATGTAAAGAATAGGCCAGACTATTCGGTGTATGTGTAGGCAAAGGGAAAGAACCGGAACCAGAGAGAAGGATCCACTGTAGTACTGACTGACCAGTCAAAGGACCCCATAACTCTCTAGCGGTAGTATCTCAACGGCCGACTGGTAATGAATAAAAACCATAAAATACTTAAAGATCGGTAACACCAATATAAAATAGATCAGTCATAAATAAACTATGAAAGGAGTCTTATGTCAACCTGCCCAACAGAAAAGTATTTACAAAATGTTTGAACTTCTGAAGTTCCACTGATTCAGATGCCTGATTAGGACGATCACTAAACAATCTGCTCACTGCTGGAATAAAACTTCTAGAATTCTAAGGATGTCACTTCGGTTTTCTATTATCCACTATCATAGCATCTCTTAGAGGTAGTAACAATTTTTTTTTTTCATTTCTTAAACAAAGTATTTGCAACAACATATGAAACAATATTAAAAATAAAATCAGCTATTTAGCTAGAATGGATTGGCATACTAAGTAATGATATGATTCGATTTTTCGAATTTTTTTATAATTACTTGATAAGCTACAACCTTAGTAGGAAAAGCACAAGGGCTCCAACAGGGAAAGTAGCATAGTGACGAAAGTTGATAAATAAACTATATGAGAAGTAATGAATAAAAAGTATAAAATACCTTAAGATAAGTAACATTTGCTTACAAGGTTTGGCAAAATTAATGTACTATTGGAATACTACAGTGAAAATTACCCAACTTTTATCACTTATACGTATCTGAAATCCTCTCTCTCTCTCTCTCTCTCTCTCTCTCTCTCTCTCTCTCTCTCAAAATGACTAAGTGAAAGAAAAGTAGCCTTTCAACCATCATTCAGGAGCAGAAAAAAAGATGATTGATATTTCTGTTCCCAAGAGCGAAGCGGCCCTGGACCAAAAAGGAGCCATATAAGTTGACCTGACTGTCATGGACCTAAAAGCTACCTCCGCAAGACGTGTTCATTTTTCCCGTGAGAAAACTTTGATTAATATCGCCACAGAAACACGCTTCCTGCTCACGTCACTCCCATTGTCCAGAGATGACGTACGCCTTCAGTAAAGCGACGCCAAAAATCAAATGCGATGAAAAAGTAAAATACAGTGGTGCAGTCCACTAAACAAGATTCATAGCACTAACTTAAACCTTCTTTATTTGACGAATTCCCAGAGGTAATTCTCATAAAATAATTTTCTTTCAACATGTATTAAAATAAACAAAAAAATGTATTACAATAACGCCATGAAAAACTATAAAGTAGTCTTACATAAAATTTATTTGGGATACACATATCTAAACTCTTTAAATTTTCGAATTTACTTCCATAGACTACAAGATAGTATTTCATAGGCAACGCTCAGCTACGACTCAAAATTACCTTTCTTTTAAGACTAATAAATTGCTATTATATTTTGTGAGATGTTACAGAAAATATCCTTAACCTATAATTGGAGATGATGGTCTTATACTTATTTATGGCAAATGAAAAGGCCGAGAGGCCTTATATCTAATTAAATCTTGCGTAAAAATATTTATGAACTAGGAGAGAGAGAGAGAGAGAGAGAGAGAGAGAGAGAGATTTAGTTGTCTCAAGACTTTTTAGTACATCCGTGGAGACTCCATTTGCTTTTGGGTAGAAGGAATGTTTAAAAGTTTTAGAGTTCTTATGATCTTTTCTAACTTATTCTTGAATACGTATACCGTGTTGATGTTCACTACATCTGCTGAGAGAGAGAGAGAGAGAGAGAGAGAGAGAGAGAGAGATTTAGTTGTCTCAAGACTTTTTAGTACATCCGTGGAGACTCCATTTGCTTTTGGGTAGAAGGAATGTTTAAAAGTTTTAGAGTTCTTATGATCTTTTCTAACTTATTCTTGAATACGTATACCGTGTTGATGTTCACTACATCTGCTGAGAGAGAGAGAGAGAGAGAGAGAGAGAGAGAGAGATTTAGTTGTCTCAAGACTTTTTAGTACATCCGTGGAGACTCCATTTGCTTTTGGGTAGAAGGAATGTTTAAAAGTTTTAGAGTTCTTATGATCTTTTCTAACTTATTCTTGAATACGTATACCGTGTTGATGTTCACTACATCTGCTGAGAGAGAGAGAGAGAGAGAGAGAGAGAGAGAGAGATTTAGTTGTCTCAAGACTTTTTAGTACATCCGTGGAGACTCCATTTGCTTTTGGGTAGAAGGAATGTTTAAAAGTTTTAGAGTTCTTATGATCTTTTCTAACTTATTCTTGAATACGTATACCGTGTTGATGTTCACTACATCTGCTGAGAGAGAGAGAGAGAGAGAGAGAGAGAGAGATTTAGTTGTCTCAAGACTTTTTAGTACATCCGTGGAGACTCCATTTGCTTTTGGGTAGAAGGAATGTTTAAAAGTTTTAGAGTTCTTATGATCTTTTCTAACTTATTCTTGAATACGTATACCGTGTTGATGTTCACTACATCTGCTGAGAGAGAGAGAGAGAGAGAGAGAGAGAGAGAGAGATTTAGTTGTCTCAAGACTTTTTAGTACATCCGTGGAGACTCCATTTGCTTTTGGGTAGAAGGAATGTTTAAAAGTTTTAGAGTTCTTATGATCTTTTCTAACTTATTCTTGAATACGTATACCGTGTTGATGTTCACTACATCTGCTGAGAGAGAGAGAGAGAGAGAGAGAGAGAGAGATTTAGTTGTCTCAAGACTTTTTAGTACATCTGTGGAGACTCCATTTGCTTTTGGGTAGAAGGAATGTTTAAAAGTTTTAGAGTTCTTATGATCTTTTCTAACTTATTCTTGAATACGTATACCGTGTTGATGTTCACTACATCTGCTGAGAGAGAGAGAGAGAGAGAGAGAGAGAGAGAGATTTAGTTGTCTCAAGACTTTTTAGTACATCCGTGGAGACTCCATTTGCTTTTGGGTAGAAGGAATGTTTAAAAGTTTTAGAGTTCTTATGATCTTTTCTAACTTATTCTTGAATACGTATACCGTGTTGATGTTCACTACATCTGCTGAGAGAGAGAGAGAGAGAGAGAGAGAGAGAGAGAGAGATTTAGTTGTCTCAAGACTTTTTAGTACATCCGTGGAGACTCCATTTGCTTTTGGGTAGAAGGAATGTTTAAAGTTTTAGAGTTCTTATGATCTTTTCTAACTTATTCTTGAATACGTATACCGTGTTGATGTTCACTACATCTGCTGAGAGAGAGAGAGAGAGAGAGAGAGAGAGAGAGAGAGATTTAGTTGTCTCAAGACTTTTTAGTACATCCGTGGAGACTCCATTTGCTTTTGGGTAGAAGGAATGTTTAAAAGTTTTAGAGTTCTTATGATCTTTTCTAACTTATTCTTGAATACGTATACCGTGTTGATGTTCACTACATCTGCTGAGAGAGAGAGAGAGAGAGAGAGAGAGAGAGAGATTTAGTTGTCTCAAGACTTTTTAGTACATCCGTGGAGACTCCATTTGCTTTTGGGTAGAAGGAATGTTTAAAAGTTTTAGAGTTCTTATGATCTTTTCTAACTTATTCTTGAATACGTATACCGTGTTGATGTTCACTACATCTGCTGAGAGAGAGAGAGAGAGAGAGAGAGAGAGAGAGAGAGATTTAGTTGTCTCAAGACTTTTTAGTACATCCGTGGAGACTCCATTTGCTTTTGGGTAGAAGGAATGTTTAAAAGTTTTAGAGTTCTTATGATCTTTTCTAACTTATTCTTGAATACGTATACCGTGTTGATGTTCACTACATCTGCTGAGAGAGAGAGAGAGAGAGAGAGAGAGAGAGAGAGAGAGAGATTTAGTTGTCTCAAGACTTTTTAGTACATCCGTGGAGACTCCATTTGCTTTTGGGTAGAAGGAATGTTTAAAAGTTTTAGAGTTCTTATGATCTTTTCTAACTTATTCTTGAATACGTATACCGTGTTGATGTTCACTACATCTGCTGAGAGAGAGAGAGAGAGAGAGAGAGAGAGAGAGAGAGATTTAGTTGTCTCAAGACTTTTTAGTACATCCGTGGAGACTCCATTTGCTTTTGGGTAGAAGGAATGTTTAAAAGTTTTAGAGTTCTTATGATCTTTTCTAACTTATTCTTGAATACGTATACCGTGTTGATGTTCACTACATCTGCTGAGAGAGAGAGAGAGAGAGAGAGAGAGAGAGAGATTTAGTTGTCTCAAGACTTTTTAGTACATCCGTGGAGACTCCATTTGCTTTTGGGTAGAAGGAATGTTTAAAAGTTTTAGAGTTCTTATGATCTTTTCTAACTTATTCTTGAATACGTATACCGTGTTGATGTTCACTACATCTGCTGAGAGAGAGAGAGAGAGAGAGAGAGAGAGAGAGATTTAGTTGTCTCAAGACTTTTTAGTACATCCGTGGAGACTCCATTTGCTTTTGGGTAGAAGGAATGTTTAAAAGTTTTAGAGTTCTTATGATCTTTTCTAACTTATTCTTGAATACGTATACCGTGTTGATGTTCACTACATCTGCTGAGAGAGAGAGAGAGAGAGAGAGAGAGAGAGAGAGATTTAGTTGTCTCAAGACTTTTTAGTACATCCGTGGAGACTCCATTTGCTTTTGGGTAGAAGGAATGTTTAAAAGTTTTAGAGTTCTTATGATCTTTTCTAACTTATTCTTGAATACGTATACCGTGTTGATGTTCACTACATCTGCTGAGAGAGAGAGAGAGAGAGAGAGAGAGAGAGAGAGAGAGATTTAGTTGTCTCAAGACTTTTTAGTACATCCGTGGAGACTCCATTTGCTTTTGGGTAGAAGGAATGTTTAAAAGTTTTAGAGTTCTTATGATCTTTTCTAACTTATTCTTGAATACGTATACCGTGTTGATGTTCACTACATCTGCTGAGAGAGAGAGAGAGAGAGAGAGAGAGAGAGAGATTTAGTTGTCTCAAGACTTTTTAGTACATCCGTGGAGACTCCATTTGCTTTTGGGTAGAAGGAATGTTTAAAAGTTTTAGAGTTCTTATGATCTTTTCTAACTTATTCTTGAATACGTATACCGTGTTGATGTTCACTACATCTGCTGAGAGAGAGAGAGAGAGAGAGAGAGAGAGAGAGAGATTTAGTTGTCTCAAGACTTTTTAGTACATCCGTGGAGACTCCATTTGCTTTTGGGTAGAAGGAATGTTTAAAAGTTTTAGAGTTCTTATGATCTTTTCTAACTTATTCTTGAATACGTATACCGTGTTGATGTTCACTACATCTGCTGAGAGAGAGAGAGAGAGAGAGAGAGAGAGAGAGAGAGAGAGAGAGATTTAGTTGTCTCAAGACTTTTTAGTACATCCGTGGAGACTCCATTTGCTTTTGGGTAGAAGGAATGTTTAAAAGTTTTAGAGTTCTTATGATCTTTTCTAACTTATTCTTGAATACGTATACCGTGTTGATGTTCACTACATCTGCTGAGAGAGAGAGAGAGAGAGAGAGAGAGAGAGAGATTTAGTTGTCTCAAGACTTTTTAGTACATCCGTGGAGACTCCATTTGCTTTTGGGTAGAAGGAATGTTTAAAAGTTTTAGAGTTCTTATGATCTTTTCTAACTTATTCTTGAATACGTATACCGTGTTGATGTTCACTACATCTGCTGAGAGAGAGAGAGAGAGAGAGAGAGAGAGAGAGAGAGATTTAGTTGTCTCAAGACTTTTTAGTACATCCGTGGAGACTCCATTTGCTTTTGGGTAGAAGGAATGTTTAAAAGTTTTAGAGTTCTTATGATCTTTTCTAACTTATTCTTGAATACGTATACCGTGTTGATGTTCACTACATCTGCTGAGAGAGAGAGAGAGAGAGAGAGAGAGATTTAGTTGTCTCAAGACTTTTTAGTACATCCGTGGAGACTCCATTTGCTTTTGGGTAGAAGGAATGTTTAAAAGTTTTAGAGTTCTTATGATCTTTTCTAACTTATTCTTGAATACGTATACCGTGTTGATGTTCACTACATCTGCTGAGAGAGAGAGAGAGAGAGAGAGAGAGAGAGAGAGAGAGATTTAGTTGTCTCAAGACTTTTTAGTACATCCGTGGAGACTCCATTTGCTTTTGGGTAGAAGGAATGTTTAAAAGTTTTAGAGTTCTTATGATCTTTTCTAACTTATTCTTGAATACGTATACCGTGTTGATGTTCACTACATCTGCTGAGAGAGAGAGAGAGAGAGAGAGAGAGAGAGAGATTTAGTTGTCTCAAGACTTTTTAGTACATCCGTGGAGACTCCATTTGCTTTTGGGTAGAAGGAATGTTTAAAAGTTTTAGAGTTCTTATGATCTTTTCTAACTTATTCTTGAATACGTATACCGTGTTGATGTTCACTACATCTGCTGAGAGAGAGAGAGAGAGAGAGAGAGAGAGAGAGAGATTTAGTTGTCTCAAGACTTTTTAGTACATCCGTGGAGACTCCATTTGCTTTTGGGTAGAAGGAATGTTTAAAAGTTTTAGAGTTCTTATGATCTTTTCTAACTTATTCTTGAATACGTATACCGTGTTGATGTTCACTACATCTGCTGAGAGAGAGAGAGAGAGAGAGAGAGAGAGAGTTGTCTCAGACTTTTTAGTCCATCCGCGGAGATTCCACTTGTTCTTGGGTAGAGGGAATGTTTAAACGTTTTAGAAATTTAGAGAGTTCTTAAGGTCTTCTCTAACTTATTCTTGAATACGTTTACCGTATTGCTGATCACTACATCCGCTGGAAGGAGAGAGAGAGAGAGAGAGAGAGAGAGAGAGAGAGAGAGGTCTGAGTCCATCTAAAGTTTTCCAGTACAAAACAGGATTTTGGAAACGAAAACCAAAAATAGAAAGTATATAATGCTTAATTCATTAAAAGATTCATATAGAAAAAAATAAATCCAAAAAGAAAGCCTCAAAATACCATAGAAAATGCCTTTGAAGACTTAAACGAATCATATACCTTTCAAAATTTCATAAAAGCGAGGCAACCTCAATAGACTGTACAAAAGGCCTATCTGAATCCTTAAATAATCATATAAAAAGTAAGCCAAGCTCAATAGCCTGTACGTTAGGCCTATTCGAATCATGTACCAAAAGAAAAATGCAAGCCGACCCAATAGATTGTTGAAATAGCCTTAAAATTCATCCAGATAATGCACAGGACAGAGGACAAGGGAATTCAACTACCATATAACTTTCCTTCATCTGTGGAAGTCGAATCCTTTTACAACTCTGAACTTTGTCACATTTCTAATGGATTTATTCAACGCTCGACTGAGCAAAGTTTTCTTTCACCCATTTTTTCACAGCATTATCTGGCTATCAATCATAACCAGTCACTAAACACTAATTATTATCATATAAATAATTTCATATATCATTCAATCATTAATCACTATTTACTCTCACCACGCCGATCATCGATACTTTAATTAGTGCTAACTAATTACTCTCGTATTAGGGATCACTAACTATACAAATAATGATAGCATACTAATCATTATCACATAATTGGTTATCAATTATAATCAATCATCAATAGCTCATTGTTAAAAATATCCGTTTGATTATTACCGAAAGTGAAAGACATTAAAAGTGTATTTCCAAATACAATTGCAAATATATAAACAATAAAAGCCAGCATCAGCGAACACATATTAATTGGGTTGTTTTTAATCCTTTAAACTTATTAACGAGAGAGAGAGAGAGAGAGAGAGAGAGAGAGAGAGAAATTAAAATATGGATATCTATATTTCAACTCATGAGTTAATTAAAGTAATCCACACCGAAAAGGGGAAAGGAGAGAATAATGAAATCTTAAGTGCCAGGAAATATTACCTTTTTTTCTAAAAAAAAAAAAAAAATAAATAAATAAAAAGTAAGTTGGGGAGCCCGACAGTCGAGCAAACTTTAACTTCATTTCTATTCAAAGGAAGTTGGTCATTATGTAATGGGAAAAAAACCTAAATAAATATACCAAAAATAGGGGCTTCTAGATTTTACTATTTTGATCAAAAAGTGGGACTTAAGTTTTAACTATTTGAATCACAAATTTGGGGTTCTAGTTTTTCTATTTGGATCACAAATTGGTGCTTCTAGTCTTTCCTATTTGGACCACAAATTAAGGCCTCTAGTTTTTCTATTTGGACAACAAATTGGTGCTTCTAGTCTTTCCTATTTGGACCACAAATTAAGGCCTCTAGTTTTTCTATTTGGACAACAAATTGGTGCTTCTAGTCTTTCCTATTTGGACCACAAATTAAGGCCTCTAGTTTTTCTATTTGGACAACAAATTGGTGCTTCTAGTCTTTCCTATTTGGACCACAAATTAAGGCCTCTAGTTTTTCTATTTGGACAACAAATTGGTGCTTCTAGTCTTTCCTATTTGGAACACAAATTAAGGCCTCTAGTTTTTCTATTTGGACAACAAATTGGTGCTTCTAGTCTTTCCTATTTGGACCACAAATTAAGGCCTCTAGTTTTTCTATTTGGACAACAAATTGGTGCTTCTAGTCTTTCCTATTTGGACCACAAATTAAGGCCTCTAGTTTTTCTATTTGGACAACAAATTGGTGCGTCTAGTCTTTCCTATTTGGACCACAAATTGGTGCTTCTAGTTTTTCTATTTGGACCAGAAATTGGTGCTTCTAGGCTTTCCAATTTGGACCACAAATTAGGACCTCTAGTTTTTCTATTTGGACCACAAATTGGTGCTTCTAGTCTTTCCTATTTGGACCACAAATTGGGGCCTCTAGTTTTTCTATTTAGACCACAAATTGGTGCTTCTAGTTTTTACTATTTTCAAGGCGCTGTAAATTTTCTTAATGATATGACTTTCAACTGTGCAGAATCGCTCTGACGGATAAGATATGAAACCAAGTAATTTGTTTTTATAGATTGTCTTCGAGTGAAATATAAATTTCAAAAATGTTCCTTTAATCAGAAGCAACCTGGGTGGTACAGAAAAAAACCAGCTACCCGGGGCGTTATAGGGGGGAAATTACCTTCGAAGCAATGTAGAAAAAAATATGGGAAGACTCGCTGGCTAAATTAGTAACCACTTAACAGCTCGGATTTTTATAGATTCCCAGATGTTATAGTGAGCGTCTCTATCAACTGATGTAGGGGACTGGGAAGCTAAAATTAATGGACACTTTGAATATACATAAAAAATCTAGAAACGTTTTTTTGAAACTAAAAGGAAGTTGATTATCTAAATTTTAGACGCAAAGGTGTTCCTATATGGTTGAAGATGATTGCTCTTTTGCACCAGACTAAAATGTTAAAGTCTTTTTGGCACTCGACCAAAATGTTCAGGTCTTTTTTATCACCCGACTAAAATGGTAAGGTTTCTTAGCACTTGACTGAAGTGTTCACTTTTTTTAGCGTCTGACTAAAATGTGTTTTTAGCCCCCGACAAATATATCAACGGTTTTCTATTTGCACCCGACTATTTTTTTTTTTCTTCTGTACTGGGCTGCTTTCTCTTTCGCAGAAATGTCTCTTGACATTTAATTTTCACATTTGATAACAATATTGATTACACGGTCTTTAGAATTTTCTCATGAAATTGTCCAAGTCATGAAATTTCTGAAAACAATAACACTTGACAGTCATGTTACTATAAAAAGAACCAAAGTAAAAAATATATTTACTGTAGATTATAGAGCTTTCAAATATGCAGCCCCATGGCTACCACAAGCCACTAAAAAGGTCTGAAGAATATTAAAACTTTCTTGTTTTCTAAGGGCTTCAATGATGTGGATTTAATAAAAACATGGAATACGCTGCGATACTCTAAATAACTAAGAATGTATATGACAAACAGCGTTTCCATGTGTCACAAAACAGGAAAGTAATCCTTATAGTAAAATAAAATAGCCAAGTAAAATACATTTACTAAAACGCAATAGTAAGCAGACTAATTTCTTTCATAACCATTCTTGGCAGATTCTACGGATGTGTATCACACATTCCAGCGGATCGCATGGGTGAAAAAATCTATCAAATAATATTATTGTTTCTTCAGTTATACTAGAGATTCAGTTTAAAAAATAATCAATTTCCATTGGAAGTTTTGAACTTTTTAAACAAGTGAAATGGGAAAAAAATTCTTAAAAAGTACAAATAGTTGTTTTCGTGAAAGTTAGTTGCGAAATTTTAATAATAAAAAAATTGGAATATTATCGGTGAACAGAGGCATATAATGATAAACCAATCCACAAATACCCAAACAATTCGGAAAAGAACAAAAAGGGAACATTCTTTCTTATCGAAGCCAAGAATCTAGAACAATAACAACTCACACATGTCCTCCTGAAGGCTGAAAGAGATCCCTAAATATTTGCATATCAGGATGTAATATACCACCGAGTAGTAACTGCAATAAGAGAAACTTATTATAAAGGGAAAGGAGAAAGAGGAATGGGGGGGGGGGGGTTATTACCGAAGGAGGGCTACATGGGAGGGGGAAGAGTGAGGGGATATGAATAAACCTTGGGGTCAGAATTATGAGGATCAGGCTTTGGAGAATATGAATCTCCAATATGACCAGAGAGAGAGAGAGAGAGAGAGAGAGAGAGAGAGAGAGAGAGATTAATTTTCTAACATAC
>NC_090746.1:71716596-71724096 GCF_036898095.1 Palaemon carinicauda | reverse complement strand
ATGTGTCTCCACACCTATTTACTTATTTCCTCCCTTTTTATTTCCCCATTAATCCCTTCACAAAACACTACATATTACTTAGATAAGGGATTCTCTCACGCCACACGCCTTTTCATCTCTTAATGTAAAAAACTAATCATCTTATTGTACAAGCAAAAATTTCGAGACAGATTACTATTACTAGAAAGCTACAACCCTAGTTGGAAAAGCAAGATGCTATAAGCCCAAGGGCTCCAACAGGAAAAAAGAGACCAGTGAGGAAAGGAAATAAGGAAGCAGATAGAATAAGTGTGTCTGAGTGTACCCTCAAGCAAGATAACTAACCCAAATCAGTGGAATACCTGGGTACAGAGGCTATGGCACTATTTAAGAGTAGAGAACATGGGTTTGATTTTGGAGTGTCTTCCTCGAGGAGCAAGTTGAAAGTACCCACTGAACAATTTTAGTACAGTAGTTAAGCCCTTGAGTGAAGAAAAATTGTTTGATAATCTCAGAGATGTCGGGTTTATGATGACAGAGAATGTGAAAATAAAAGCCTAAACTATTCGCAGAGAATATGAAAATAAAAGCCTAAACTATTCGCAGAGAATATGAAAATAAAAGCCTAAACTATTCGCAGAGAATATGAAAATAAAAGCCTAAACTATTCGCTGTATGTGTAGAAGGGAAAATTAGCCGTAACCACAGAGGCATCCAATGTAATACTATCTGGACTGTAAAAGGACCCAATAACTCTCTAGCGGTAGTACCACAACGGGTGGCTGGTGCTCTAGCATACCTACAATATTTACCTTAACCATATATATTACTAGATCATAATTAAAGAAGAGGCGGGATTTTAAATTCACTAAAATTCAATTATCTATTTAAAAACTCGGCTATCTATTGCTTAAAAATGTGTATGATTGTATTATGCTTATTTCAATTTCTGAAAATGCATGCATCAAGTCAAAATACACTTGAATTACAAGTTCTTGCAATTAAAAATACACTCAAAATGCGCATGGCTATGATAATTAATTTCTGAAAACTGTCTCTGTCGGACATAGGAAAACTTAATACTGACTCTATACTTACATCTTAAGTGAAAATATACTTGAATTGAACAATCTTGCATGAAAAAAAGCACTATTTCCGGTGTCCCTTTCTTATCTATACGTATTAACAATAAATTAAGTACTCTTACTCAACATACCAATTAATCTGAAGGATAAATAAACTGCCTCTGGCAATAGGTACTCCCCTTACAAAACACTTGAGATAATCGTTCATTGCAATATGCATCATACAGAACGTAATAATCAATAAGCAAAATCTTAAATTTGTTTAAATTACATTTCTTAGCATGTTTGGCATAAATTATACCGTTCCGTTATTTATACTAGTATGTATTTTTCTTTACTACTTAAAGGTTGCTCGTGAATGGCAGAAGCAAGGGACCGTTACAATGCCCTATATACTGACCATAAATACATATTATCAGCGCTCAAGTCTCCTGTCCATGAAGCTAGGACCAGGGAGGGCCAGGCTATAGGCTTCCCTGAACACGTCATCATTAGCTCCAAAGGATGGCAAGGTTACAGACACTACAGAAACTATCGAGCTTGAAAGAGTCTCGAATAACAGGCCAGCAGATCGCAAGGCAGGGCCGTTTCCAACCAGCTACTACAAACCTATTTTTGAGAAAAGCAGTTTAACATCTAAAACAAAAACATTACTCCTTTTAGGATCAATTTATCTGTTTCACACAGTAATTACACGACGTAAATTGATAAGGTTCATCAATGTTGATGATTTCTTGCTTAAATTATCCTATTTACAACCACGTTAGCAAAAATAATATTCAAAGGTATTAAACTGTTTCTTGGTACACTTACTACAGATATATTTACTAAATATAAAGACAGTAACATCTATATTTAGCAGATACTAATTCTGTACAATATACAGTTGGACACAGGAGTGCATGGCACACCTCGCTACTAAGAAGTGTACTGAGTCACAACCTTGCTTCACGGCGAGTAACCAAAACACATAGCGTACGGAGAAATGACAGAGGTGGTGGGCACAACTAAACGTGGAACTCACCGGACAGTAAGGGTGTGGCTGAGTGCATTTCTTCAAAACAGGGTTTAAAAGGAATTCATGTGTCCAACTGTACATAAGTATATTAAAGAAAGTTCAGTGCGTTATCTCAAGATAAGGAAAAGTAAAGTACACTAATTGACTGAAGCAATGAATCAGGCACCAGACTGTTAATCAAATGGAGATATTAAAACATGAAAGACGTACGTTTGCGTATGTACACATTAAATAAAAACCAAATTATAAATTCTAAACTAAAAACTATGTTTACCAAACTTAGCCCATAAATAAAGCTGGGTAAAGTTAAATATATACGAGAACAAAAACATAAGATATTCTTAGAGCACCAGTACGACTTGCATCAAGTCACGCGAATAAGCAGTGAAAGCGTTGTATAATTCATACAACACTTGGACAAAAAATATTGCATAAAAATGGCGAAGTGTTCATACACAAAGGAAGCCATATCTTTGGTAGACAAACGGGATATCTAACAAAGGAGTCCGCAGTTAAATCCTAACCCACTGAACCTGATAGGTTAAAACATTTATTTCATCATTTAAATATTGGTAAATACACGTAAAACGAAGCTAGGCTTTGTAGTGCAAGATAAAGAGAAATAGGACGACACCATCTTCTTCTTGATATTATTATTGGCACTCAAGTAATCTCTCCTTAGCTTCATTTTTAATGAAATCATGGAGAGGGGTAGACGGAGATGGTTTGGACAGGCTCTTCGCACTCCCCAAGAGAGATTGGTTCACCAAACGTTTAACTGGGCTTCACAAGGCAATAGAAGAGTTTGAAGACCCAGGCCTACATGACTAAGGACTATGAAGCGTGAAGTAGGAGCTGATGAATGGAGAAGTATTGAATTAAAAGCTCAAGATCGAGACGACTGGCGAAATCTAACAGAGACTCTTTGTTTCAATAGACGTAGGAGGAGATGATGATGATGATTAGTATTACTAGCCAAGCTACAATCCTGGTTGGAAAAGCAGGATGC
This sequence comes from Palaemon carinicauda, assembly GCF_036898095.1. Taxonomy (NCBI): domain Eukaryota; kingdom Metazoa; phylum Arthropoda; class Malacostraca; order Decapoda; family Palaemonidae; genus Palaemon; species Palaemon carinicauda. The sequence continues at coordinate 71,721,005 of NC_090746.1, read as the reverse complement.
TACAACCCCAAGGACTCCAACAGGGAAAGTAGAAAGGGAATAGGAAACAGAAAATAAACTACATATAAGTAATGAATAATATATATATATATATATATATATATATATATATATATATATATATATATATATAGATCAGTAACAGCGTTAAAATGGATCTTCCATAAACGAAACTTAAGTCATCCTGTCCAAGATAAAAACATTCGTAGCAAGTTTGAACTACTGAAGTTCCATACACACACACACACACACACACATATATATATATATATATATATATAGATAGATAGATAGATAGATAGATAATTTTGTATGCCCCAACTTTGTAGGATGAGATCGCAAGGCCTACGCCCAAACCCAGGGCGCCTTCCAAGTTATAAAGACGTCTAGTCCCTCGATATGTCAGTTAACTAATCGAAGTATTGACCATGGCCAACTCTGCTCAAGTTCGCGAATCGAACGTGTTGTTTCTTCAGTCTAAGAACGTGTTCGTGTTTATGCAGAGGCTTAGGGCATTTAACTGTGTCACGAATGTTCAACACGCATCTATTAAATACGTGATAACACTCGAGTCCAGCTACTTTCATGACGGGTTACGTAAGCGATAGGTAGTATGTCCCGTTTCTTCCTTCTATAAAAGAAAAAAAAAGTTTCTTTTACTGACTACTCTTAAAGTAAAATTCATATTTTCTTATCTATTATCAAGCCAAAGAGTGTACATATAATGTAAAAAAAAAAGATAAAAAAAATGAAAAGCCATTATGCCTAAATTCTTACAAATTTAAGTATCGCTAAGCGCTTATACCACTACGCTTTACTACCTTTTCTACCTTGGTAAAAATATATTTACAGACAATTCCATTGCCACTCAAACATAAACAAGCACTACATTAACAGAATGACTCATAGTTAACATGACGGACTCTTCGTCCAAGTAACACGGAAATTGCAAGGTTTTCTAGTTTTAAATTACAATAGAAGACAAGAGCTTCAAATTCTCATGATCAATTACGTACCATTATTCTCAACCACAAAGTATCCCGTCTTAAAATACTTTTAAGGGTGGATAAAACATGCGCTCACATATTAGCCATTGACATCCAAGGTGTAAAATGGTTCACACGCCCTTAATCTAGAGTTCTACACGAATAAGTCTAACGGTTTCAAAGACTGAGTAGCATATCGCATGTGCCCTTTAAAATAAACCAATTCTTTAAGGTTTCAAACTCCGCGGCAATATGTTCTAAAACTATGAACTCAAATGATTCTTACCTGCAAGCATGATATACCTTAGTCTCATCTCTTATCGTTAAAGACAAAACCATTTGAAAGAATCAAACAAGGTTGATTTTGGGAAAGGTGGGAATCTCATTTTCGAACAGTAAGTATTTATTCTGGCAACTTTATCAACCCATTATGTCGAAGCTGTGTCCTATTAAACTTTTTTTTTTTTTATCATTTGATATTTGATTTACTTTTCCCAAAAGATTCCATAATATTGCATATCTGCTAAGTTGAAAACTGTAAGCATGGCTGGTACTAAATTTTGCTTTCAGGTAATTCAATATTGAATTTAACGCTAATCGATAAATGACTTGTCATAAAACTGAAACAATCTTATTAAATTACCCTGTATGACCTCTCTAAACTGCTATAATATGTACCGAGTTCGAAGTTTGAAAAGTCATCTACCTTTCTAAAGTAAAATAATAACTGAAGCTGGGATTTTTCTAGGGTCAAGTCGCTAAGGGTATTTTGGGAGAAGTTATTATTAATACAAAATGATGCATTATTATATCATAAATGCAGCAGGTATGTGAATCAAAAGGTCATAGGATTGCCTTAGCCTAGAAATTTAACAGTAAATATGGATTTGATGGAGCATATCTTAACATATGGTGGGGAAACCTGGTTTAGGATACACGGAGGAGGAATGCAGAGAGAGAGAGAGAGAGAGAGAGAGAGAGAGAGAGAGAGAGAGAGAGAGAGAGTCCTTGGAATGTGAAAGGATATTAATGAATTTTGTTTGAAATATTACCGTACGTGCGTCACAAAAGTAGAAATTGTTACATATGGAAAAACAAAACCCAGGATTACTGGGCTTATCCTCTAATGTAAACCTGAGATTTTCCATTTTGAAATCCGATATAAATTCAATATTCAAGGATTACTTTATATAGTGGTATCATATACATGTGCAAGTCAAGAGCTGAGAGAGAGAGAGAGAGAGAGAGAGAGAGAGAGAGAGAGAGAGAGAGAGAGAGAGAGAGACTTTAATATCTAAAACTGGGTCGACTTAGTGGTAAACAATTACAACGAACAAAGTTTAAAACATCCTTTCATTTACTTGTTTTCTTGGGACAACTTTCTCGGTTAAGTTTTAACTATTTAACGAGAGAGAGAGAGAGAGAGAGAGAGAGAGAGAGAGAGAGAGAGAGAGAGAGAGAGAGAGAGAGAGAGAGAGAGAGATCGATTCCACAACACGAGACCACACTACAATAGGACTAAGGATATCGACAATTCTTAAATAAATATTTCTATATTTCACACTTTTGTTATTTTTATTGCATGGCTGATGTCTGCACCACACACACACACACACACACACACATTAGTCATTTTTCATTAAATTCTCATTTCAAAATCACTTGAACACTTGTTCAATATACAGACGTACTTAATTGTACGTAATTCCACCTACATATTTTACAAAGACCCCGAGTAACAACATTCGATACGAAATCAATTTTTGTCGCCATTAAACACGAAATACGATGTTAATAAAAGTAACATATTATTAAGTTACCTTTAACTTGGTCTATGCGAAAATTCACCTTACTGTCAACAAGCCAACATTAACGGAAAACCTTTCACAATTAAAAGTTTTGTCGTATTCAATACGAAATCATATAGAAATTACAACGTAATAACATTTTACCTAAAATATGACAATTCCTTCACTATATCAACTGTTCTACCACAAAAAAGTTATTAATACACGAGGGAAAATATTTCCAATCCCAAAAATCAATTTCTTGACAATTGCTCTTCACATATGACACACAGGGGAAAACTGGATTGACAAAAATGGGGAAAAATTACAGAAAACTGACCTACTGAGGATTGGGATGAGGTTAAGGAAAGGGGTGAGAGGTTTTGGGGGAAGGAGAAGGGGTTGTTGATGTTGCCCAAACAAGAGACCCCGTCTACGGTTGCACACTCACTCGAGTCACCACGCGCACACTGATGGGACTCTTCTTCAGGCCTTCATCATGCCGCGTGCTCTTCCCCCCCACCAGCAACACCCCCCCCCCCCCTATACCCACACTCCCCCTCATTTCCCGCCTTTCCATCCCCCATCCCACAGACCCATCCATATCTCACCATCGAAGGGGGTATCCCCTCCATCAAAAGCCGTAATACCCCCTCCCGCCCTTAATCTGTTCAAACCACTCCCTTTCCCCCACCTCCCCCTCTACTAGAGTCAGGTCCGCCCCCCACCACCTCTCCTCTTCCCATCCCGCCTTCAAGCCAACCTGTTACACTCGCCCAATAAATTCACGCCCTCACATTTTTTTTATCTTTTATTCTTGGCATTTCAAATGTAAAGCGCATAGAGGCGATTGGATTTGAGTGAGTGTACTTTGTTCGAATAAAAAGTTAAAAAAAAAACGTATATATGATATGTAAATTTAAATTTGAACTAGAACCGTTATTTCCTATCGCGAATAAAGGAGAGCTACACACGCTGTTTTTAGTTGGCACAAGCGTAGTAATTATTAATCAGAAACAAGTACGCAAAGGATAATGATTCTATGCTTAAACTGTTCGTGCTGGTTGCGTTATCGTTTGCATGAATATAAATCACACAAAAACGAGTAACTTACATTTCCCAGTAGTCAATTATTTCCAAATTCTATATTCGCCTTCAGCCATTCGTTACCTGTGACTAAGTGTGATGCGTGCAACTTTATTTTGCATATTATATGCATTTTTTTACTATCAGTACATAGAAATAACTTTAATTAAGAACAATGACAATGAATTTATCAAGACCTATTGATTTCCTTCTGCATTCAAATAGTTAAATAGTTGAATCAGTGGAAACTTGAGTTCAACTGAGTGCAAATGCTTTAATATTGAGCAGGTTGATATGGGTCTAGCTTCATAGTTCATCTGTCACTTCTCTATTCAACATCGTTGGTGTCTTATTCTTTATTTACATTTAAATCTTTACTTTTGTATTTTCGCACTGAGCAAATCTCTCTCTCTCTCTCTCTCTCTCTCTCTCTCTCTCTCTCTCTCTCTCTCTCTCTCGATTAGCTGTTCAGAAATTTACAACCACATGTGCCAACGAAAATAATTCTCCACCGGATATGAAAACATCCTCTCATTGCGATGACAAGACA
>NC_090746.1:71711596-71714096 GCF_036898095.1 Palaemon carinicauda | reverse complement strand
TTGTACTGAAGAGGCTCAAATAGCACTCAAAAGGAAAAATAAACCGAGACCAAATTGTACGGAAAGGTGCGTCTAGTGAAGAGATGAATCCTCAGTCATTAATCAGGTGAAGATGTTTGGTTCAACTTTGATGTACAGGTATACAAACGTTACAAGAGTCTGATATATAAGTATAATAATGGGAATGAAAATAAATATACTAAAGAAAAACGATAATTTATATAGGCCTATTTTTGAGGTATGGTTGACATAAAATAACTTTAATGATTGGGAAAATATCATAAGAAATAAACTTGAACTGTCTTCGAAATTAAGCATAACTACTCTATCGTATTTTTCTTCCTCTATGTTTTTTTTATTTATATATATAGTTCATATTTGAGATCTATTTCAATATTTTGCTGTTCTTAAAAAAATATTCTAATTGTTCATTATTTCTTTTGTAGTTTATTTATTTCCTTATCTTTCCACACATGGCTATTTTTCCCTGTAGGAGCAATTGGGCTTATAGAATCGTACTTTTCCAACTAGGGTTGTAGCTTAGCTAACAACAACAATAATAATAATAATAATAATAATAATACTAATAATAATAATAATAATAATAATAATAACAACAACAACAACTTGCAGTAAGGCTGATAAGTAATGCAACAGTTTTAGTGGGCTTTTAGCCAATAAATAAATGGGGATATAAGTACACAACACCAAATTAATAATAAACGTAAGCTTATAGTCAATAGTACATTAACTCTGCTATCTAATGTTATAAAAGTTATATCAAATTAGTGATCAAACAGATTTTCAGAGAGAGAGAGAGAGAGAGAGAGAGAGAGAGAGATTTGAGCTTTCAGAAACTACTATTTTTCTCTCATGGTTTCCTTGGCCTGACATTTCCCGGACATCAACTACATTGGGTCTAGGCCTACGGTTTTATACCGATATTCTCAACCATGCCTGACCACAATGTGATCCGACCCAGCTGGAACGCCACCTATTCACAACCTTCTCCCAATTCCAATTCCAGATTCCAGAGGAGCTCTCAAAGGGGAGTAGTACTACAAATGATAGATAGGAAAAGATAAAGATTTTTCCTTGTTCTACGTGATGGAAATATTTTGATACCTGACCCAGGTGTGGTTCCCTGTTACGACTGACATAGACCACAGGGAGGAGAATCTATGGTGAATAATACTATGGAATTTGTAAGGTTGAAGAAATATCTATCTATCTATACACACACACACACACACACACATATATATATATATATATACATATATATATATATATATATATATATATATAAATATATATATATATATATATATATATATATATATATATATATATATATATATATATATGCGTTTCTGAGTGGGGATATCTTAACTTGGTGAAATAGTTTGTGTATTGCCATGATCAGCAAAGCTATACTAGTCAGGACAACCCATACTAGGTTGATTTGCTGTGAGCGACCACCCTAAACAAATGCAAACAAGAAGAAAGCAAAAATAAATAATTAAAAACTTAGGAAACAAACCTTATTACATCTATAATGAAACTTCACAAATATGAAAGTTTTCTTAGTCTATAAGGTACATTCTATTTCTTGAACTCTTGGGAATATAAAACCGTATAGTGTATGTCTTTAATTCTTGATATGGAAACCTTATTGGGCGCTTATTATCATTATGATTGGTTGTCCTCTATTTCTATGATAATCATCATTATTTCTGTTATTATCATTATCTCTCTTATCATATTTTATTATTTTCCAAACTAGCAAAAAGAAGTTAACGATATAAAAATGATATAAAATGGTTCTAATTATTTTAATAAAACTATCTATCCTCATCATTTTCATCTTAATTTTCTATATTTTTTTTTTCAGAAAATATACCTCATTTCGACAAATGAATTATTACGTAATTAGTCAGAAAACAATTTTTTTATTTTTACAATTACAAAATACATAATTTTTTCCCTCCTTTAATCAAGTAATGTATAACCAGGATTGTTTTTTCAGCTCATATTTTTCCCAACCTTTAACAAAATCTATATCGAATTCATTTCATATCAAAACTGGATTTACATTGATTCTCTCAAGTTTTAAAAAAATGCTATACTAATTTGCTGACTGGCACAGTTTTATTGTTTTAAAACAAATAAAATAGTTTACAACAAGAATACATTTGATTTATAAATCTTGCAATATATGTTTAAACGGAAAACCCACAGAACCTATTATAATTAAAGTCCCTCTTATTTGATAAACAATTAATTGAACAGCAGAGTAAAGATAATATAGTTTGTACAATAGAAAACCAAACGAAACATTTAGAACACAACGTCCAACGCTCAAACTCGACTACATAACATCAGTTCTTCAATATAATAACAACATAAAAAAGTTTATACGGAAATTTTCTTTAAAACTGATGCAAATTATTATTATTATCATTATACTAGCTAAGCTAGAACTTTAGTTGGCTGAGCA
>NC_090746.1:71689096-71706596 GCF_036898095.1 Palaemon carinicauda | reverse complement strand
AGAGCTAAAGAGAGAGGTCAAAGAACTTCTAATGTTAGAGGTGTGGGAGCTATAAAGAGAGGTAAAAGAACTTCTAATGCTTGATGTAAGGGAGCTATAAAGAGAGGTCAAAGAACTTCCAATGCTAGAGGTGTGGGAGCTAAAAAGAGGTCAAAGAACTTCTAATGCTAGAGGTGTGGGAGCTAAAAAGAAGTCAAAGAACTTCTAATGCTAGAGGTGTGGGAGCTAAAAAGAGGTCAAAGAACTTCTAATGCTAGAGGTGTGGGAGCTAAAAAGAGGTCAAATAACTTCTAATGCTAGAGGTGTGGGAGCTAAAAAGAGGTCAAATTTCCTCTAATGCTAGAGGTGAGGGAGCTAAAAAGAGGTCAAAGAACTTCTAATGCTAGAGGTGTGGGAGCTAAAAAGAGGTCAAAGAACTTCTAATGCAAGGGGTCTGGGAGTTAAAAAGAGGTCAAAGAACTTCTAACGCAAGGGGTGGGGGAGCTAAAAAGAGGTCAAAGAACTTCTAATGCAAGGGGTGGGGGAGCTAAAAAGAGGTCAAAGAACTTCTAACGCAAGGGGTGGGGGAGCTAAAAAGAGGTCAAAGATCTTCTAATGCAAGGGGTGGGGGGAGCTAGAAAGAGGTCAAAGAACTTCTAACGCAAGGGGTGGGGGAGCTAAAAAGAGGTCAAAGAACTTCTAATGCAAGGGATGTGGGAGCTAAAAAGAGGTCAAAGAACTTCTAATGCAAGGGGTGGGGGAGCTAAAAAGAGGTCAAAGAACTTCTAATGCAAGGGGTGGGGGAGCTAAAAAGAGGTCAAAGAACTTCTAATGCAAGGGGTGGGGAAGCTAAAAAGAGGTCAAAGAACTTCTAATGCAAGGGGTTGGGAAGCTAAAAAGAGGTCAAAGAACTTTTAATGCAAGGGGTGGGGAAGCTAAAAAGAGGTCAAAGAACTTCTAATGCAAGGGGTGTGGGAGCTAAAAAGAGGTCAAAGAACTTCTAATGCAAGGGGTGGGGAAGCTAAAAAGAGGTCAAAGAACTTCTAATGCAAGGGGTGTAGGAGCTAAAAAGAGGCCAAAGAACTTCTAATGCAAGGGGTGGGGAAGCTAAAAAGAGGTCAAAGAACTTCTAATGCAAGGGGTGTGGTAGCTAAAATGAGGCAAAAGAACTTCTAATGCAAAGGGTGTGTTAGCTAAAATGAGGCAAAAGAACTTCTAATGCAAGGGGTGGGGGAGCTAAAAAGAGGTCAAAGAACTTATAATGCAGGGGGTGGGGGAGCTATAAAGAGGTCAAAGAACTTCTAATGCAAGGGGTGTGTGGGAGCTAAAAAGAGGTAAAAAAAACTTCTATTGCAAGGGGTGGGGGAGCTAAAAAGAGGTCAAAGAACTTCTAATGCAAGGGGCGGGGAAGCTAAAAAGAGGTCAAAGAACTTCTAATGCAAGGGGTGACGAAGCTAAAAAGAGGTCAAAGAACTTCTAATGCAAGGGGTGGGGAAGCTAAAAAGAGGTCAAAGAACTTCTAATGCAAGGGGTGGGTAAGCTAAAAAGAGGTCAAAGAACTTCTAATGCAAGGGGTGGGGAAGCTAAAAAGAGGTCAAAGAACTTCTAATGCAAGGGGTGTGGGAGTTAAAAAGAGGTCAAAGAACTTCTAATGCAAGGGGTGGGGAAGCTAAAAAGAGGTCAAAGAACTTCTAATGCAAGGGGTATGGGAGTTGAAAAGAGGTCAAAGAACCTCTAATGTAAGAGGTGGGGGAGCTATAAAGAGGTCAAAGAACTTCTAATGCAAGGGGGGGTGAGCTAAAAAGAGGTCAAAGAACTTCTAATGCAAGGGGTGTGGGAGCTAAAAAGAGGTCAAAGAACTTCTAATGCATGGGGTGGGGGAGTTAAAAAGAGGTCAAAGAACTTCTAATGCAAGGGGTGGGGAAGCTAAAAAGAGGTCAAAGAACTTCTAATGCAAGGGGTGTGGGAGTTAAAAAGAGGTCAAAGAACCTCTAATGCAAGGGGTGGGGGAGCTAAAAAGAGGTCAAAGAACTTCTAATGCAAGGGGGGGGGTGAGCTAAAAAGAGGTCAAAGAACTTCTAATGCAAGGGGTGTGGGAGCTAAAATGAGGTAAAAGAACTTCTAATGCAAGGGGTGGGGGAGCTAAAAAGAGGTAAAAAAACTTCTAATGCAAGGGGTGTGGGAGCTAAAAAGAGGTAAAAAAACTTCTAATGCAAGGGGTGGGGGAGCTAAAAAGAGGTAAAAAAACTTCTAATGCAAGGGGTGGGGGAGCTAAAAAGAGGTCAAAGAACTTTTAATGCAAGGGGTGGGGGATAGATGTTGCCAGCGAGGCTTTGGGGAAGGCGCGGCGGCGTCTGTGTTCTTTCTGATGCGTAAACTTAACTAAATACAAGTAAAAACAGGGCATTAAATACGTATTATAAATACTAAACTCTTTCTTATCTTGACAACAGAAATGAAATCTTACAAGTTCCAACATGTAACTAAGCGCTCCCGAAACACGAGTCAACCTTTTACTTCTGCTTGTAGGATATCCTCGCAAGTAAAAGGTAATCATTATGAATATGGAAAGAAAGATTTGCTTATACTTCTCCCTTTTGCTTCAGAGAATTACCTTGTACCTCTACTTTATGCTTACAAGGATATCCTTCATTTTTATGAATACCTCCCTATAGAACAATAGTCCGATTTTGAAGTGTCCTTCTCCTAGAAGAGCTGTTTACCAGAGCTAAATGAGTCTCTGCTAAAAATTCATCTTCATTTGAATAATATGAATCGAAGCATCCCGAGATTCTGAAAACAAAAACACAAGGGGGTTAGCAGCTAGTGATTTATCTGCTCTGAATGTTGTAAAATCATGCAAGAGTGGATTTCAAACCTTGAAATTATATATTCAAAGGCACGTTTTCCATCAGTATCATGAAATCAGTTAGTGATGTTCGATGTGTAATACTCGTGTACACGACTTGTCAAAAATGACAGCTAAATATTTTGAAAGATATGCACACACACGCACCAACTCTCAGCGGGTATAACTACTTCCTCTACTTTCCCAAAAGACAGGGAGAGGTAAGCGTGACCCGAATATATATATATATATATATATATATATATATATGTATATATATATATATATATATATATATATATATATATGTATATATATATATATATATATATATATATATATATATATATATATATATATATATATATATAAATATAGTCAGACAATTGATCTTTATCATAACGGGGAGATTACCTAAATACTGCAATTGAATTATCCATTGAAAGGATTCTCTGTACAGTTCATTGATTGAACTGTATAGAGAGATAGTGACGGTTCTTATCGACTTTTCTTGAAAACCTTCTCCAAATAACAGGAGAAAAGGTAGAAAACCTCTCAAAAGTTCATTCTAGAGTTCTAGAATCTTCACATACTCAAAGCCCTTTGTCTAGATTAATGCTAACTTACTGTATTCTGTGGTCGGCAAATTTCGAAATATATTTAAAAATGCTTTTTAAAAGTCATTTTGCTTTCACTAATTTACTCGACAACATATAAAATAAATAACAGGATATCCTCTTCCCTTCTCAATTCCCTCAATGACGCCTAGAGTTCTTTTTTATCATATTTAACATAATTGTGTTTTTCTTCAGGAGAAACAAAGCTGCCATTGCTTTCAAAAGTGTACAGAATTAACAAATGTCGTTGAAATTAGAAACATCGCTAACTGTCACATATTTATTAATAAGCTGGGCTAATATATATATATATATATATATATATATATGTATATATATATATATATATATATATATATATATATACATATATATATATCTATCTATCTATCTATCTATCTATCTATCTATCTATCTATCTATCTATCTATATATATATATATATATATATATATATATATATATATATATATATATATATATATATATATATATATATAAGGTAAACGCACAAACGTTTATATAATGCAGAAAAATACCAAGGCATCTCAGAAAATAACGAAAAACATAGAAAAATTCCTCACGTGTAGATATATTATCCTTATCTCTACCAGATCCGACAGTTGACCTATTCTATCTAATAACGACCAACCCCCACAAGGCGGCTTCCATTATTCACGCAATCTGTTATTCATTTCGTTACGATTGCTATCTTACCTAGCCAGATACAGTACAATGTTTTATAATATATACTATTACTGTGAATGCTATGACATACGTAACATTATAAACAAATACTACATTAAAGAAGAGGATGTGTTTAGTGCATTAATTTCGTTATACCGAAAGTGTGAATTAACCAACTCCTATATTAAATGATTCAATTACCAATAAAGGAAAAATAATCCACAAAATGAAAAACACGAAAATTCACAAAATCAAAGTAAAATCATGCAAAGAAACATTACGGATATAATGTTCCATACAAAACCAGAAATCTTTTCTCAGATAAAAAGACACACCCAATTCTATATATATTTCTTACTTGGAAACAAAGCAACGGGTATTCTTAGGGCTTGGTGTAATTGGAAGGCTTACCTGGCACCTAAGACCATCTCCAAGGGATTAATTCGTCTTACCTGCAGAAGAGAAATGGTAAAAAAATACGTGAGATTCATCGCTTCAAGGAAAAAAGTTTTCTGCGTATGTATGCCTGCACGTATGTATTTATGTATGTACACACACGTGTGTATATATATATATATATATATATATATATATATATATATATATATATATATATATATATAAATATAAATATATATATATATATATATATATATATATATATATATATATATATAGTAACGAATGAATGAAATGATAAATAAATAAACAACAAAAGAAAACCACCTACATACATCACTCACTCAAAGGACAATGGTATCATTTATAAAGTATTTTTTCTACATTGGAAACAAATTGGACAGTTATTAAAAAAAACTTCAAAACGTTTTATATCTATATAAAAATCCAATTACTGTAATGAATACACAATTGAATTTCTTTGAAACTAGTTTCATACTAATAGCTTTGATATCCATTACAGACAATGATTTTGTTACCTATCTGAACACTAGTTTTGGACACCATGAAATGCTAAAAATTAAATTCAAATCAGTTCTCCATAACACTAACATATGAGACTATCATCTGAGTATTTAGATGATCTTATGTCAGTGTAGAACCTAGAGGTAATTGGCTACACTGCTCGTCTGAGCTTTCTTTCAGCACTTGGAAGCAAATAATTAACAGCAACTTCACTATACATGCCTTGGTAAAAAAAAAAAAAAAAAAAAAAAACTTAAGAGACCTAACTCGGTTCCATCTTGTTTCCCGGGGCAATGATTTCACTAAACTTGAATCTACTCTAGATCAGGGTGATTGCATATTCCTTTGAAACACTAACTCTACTGTTCTTGGGAGGAAAATTCAGGGATTTTTTTTTTTACGGATTCCTTTGTAAAGTTTTGGAATATTTGCATAGAACCCTCTTATACCTGGAGCTAACATTTGAACAAACTTTGATATAAACTACATGAAGAATTTTATAAGTTTCGTCAGTTCTGATCCAGTTTTCTCGAGGGAAGGTTTTTTTTAAACAACTCGGCACTGTACTTCCTCTAAAGCGTACTCGTCTCTCATTGCAAGGGGCAGTGAACCAAGGTTGATCTAATTCTAATCTCATTCATCCAGGATATATCTGAAGTAAGTTTGGTTGAAGTTCATCCTGTCTTAAAGGAAAACCAAAAAACAAACTTATTTGAAAAACTCACTTGCATCAGGCGCGCTAAAATCAGACTTACAATTATACAAAGAGAGGTACAATTAAGAAAGTATTACTTTAATCCCCATTTTCTAAGGTAGATTTAGATCATCTATATCTCTACCAATCAAATTCCTGGATGAGCAGAAATATTTATTACTAAAGGAAATTTTTCCATGGATCTGAGATTCCATGACACAGCGAATTCGATATTAAAGAGTATTTGTTGCTTATTTGAACAAAAATGAAAATCACGATTATTAGTGATAAGATTATTATCTGACTGAATATCACCAAGGTGCGCAAGCAAAAAAATGTTTTTTAAATAAATTTTATACAAGACTAATCAAAGAAATAAGTTTTTTTAATTATCTTCTATTGAATCTCTTTAAACAAAGGACAATAAATATAATGGAAGCTTGCCATACAAGTTGTACGATCAGTAATGGCATATTTGAATTCAAACTCCGTTTTACAGGAATTAAAATATACACTTTGACAATTCATAATATTTTGAATCACAGTATCTACGGACCTACGAATGTATTCCATTAGCTGGACGGTTGCCCAGACAACACTCAGAAGCCACTAAACATTACCCCTAAAATAATAAGAAAATAAAAGTGTTTTGAACATATTATTATTATTATTATTATTATTATTATTATTATTATTATTATTATTAGTAGTAGTAGTAGTAGTAGTAGTAGTAGTGCTATTGATAGCCAAGCTACATCCATACTTCGAAAAGCAGAATGCTAAAAGCTAAAGGACTCCAACGGATTATGAAATAAAAAAAGTTTCACTACTACTACTACTGCTACTACTACTACTACTACTACTACTACTACTACTACTACTACTAATAATAATAATAATAATAATAATATTCCCCTACCCAGTGCAGAAAGGATATGGAGAAGTAACGAATAAACTATAATTGATAAATGATAACAAATATATATAATATGAAAAAGCATCTTTCATAATAAAGAGAGAGAGAGAGAGAGAGAGAGAGAGAGAGAGAGAGAGAGAGAGAGAGATTATGTTCATAACACAAAGTCAGAAAGTAAAATAAAAGTCCTCCGTGCATGTTCAGCTTCTAATTACAATCGTGGCCTTTTTCAAAGTTTCTTTGCAAAACCTTCACATGCGAATGACAGGTTACATCAATCTTTCGCTAGTGTAATTTCACGAATTAAAACGGCCTATTGAAATATGAAGTTTTGAAATGTAAAATATTATCAATATTAAACGTGCTTTACGCTTGCTTCAACTAAGTACATTATAATTTATGTTTACAAAGGATATACTTGACTAATGTGTACATGAATCTCTCTCTCTCTCTCTCTCTCTCTCTCTCTCTCTCTCTCTCTCTCTCTCTCTCTCTCTCTCTCTCTCTGTCCAATCATCACAAAAACAATATAAATATATATAAGGTATACACACACACACACACACACACACACATATATATATATATATATATATATATATATATATATATATATACAGTGGTTCTTTTGGATGACATAAATTGCCTCGGGGTTCTTCAAGTGTCAAAGGCTGGGAACCCCTGGGGTGGGGGTTATTAAGATTGCATGGTATAGAATACGTTGTTTGAAGTAAAGCGAGTACCGTAACACGCCGATATCAGAATGACTGTTTTGGCGTAAAAGTAAAAGTTAGCTGGGAAACATAGATGTTATCAAGAGATTACCACAAACAGAAAAATGTTCTGAGAGAAATTAATCAATGAGTGAAATGGAAGGGCATGGGTTAGCGTTAAGATTGTATAAATTGAAGAAGACCTCGAAAATGTTGCATAGATTAAGTGAAAGTCATTATGTTCAGAAAAAAACCTGGATATTGTGGTTTGAGGAGAAACTGTTAGGAATTGTATTGGGATGTGAAGCTGGTAACGTTCTGAGAGCTGTTTTGAAAAGACAAACATATTTCGTTCATGATTCTGTTGGTAACAATTGTATACATTGTATTTTTTTCTAGAACTCCTGCACACATATATATATATATATATATATATATATATATATATATATATATATATATATATGTATATATATATATATATATATCTGTATATATATATATATATATATCTGTATATATATATATATATATATATATATATATATATATATATCTGTATATATATATATATATATATATATATATATATATATATATATATATATATATATATATATATATATATAAAATTGTTTCTTTCCGCAATTTCTACAAGCATGCCTCCTCTCTCATTCATTGTGCCTACTCCAAATTTACCTACTGATGATTCTCCTCTATTCTTTTGACCTACTTTAGCACTGAAATTACTCAAAATAAATGTGAATTGTGCCTTATGTATTTTCATAGACATCTCAAGATCATAAAAAGTTTCTATTTCTTCCTCTGTCTGGGATGTTGTTGGTGCATACGTTTGAATGATCTTCAGTTTGTACTTTTTATTTAGTTTGATAATCAATCCTGCAAGTCTGTCACTAGAACTACAAAATTTATGTTATCTAAAAGAATTTTATTCATAAAAAAAAAGAAACACCACTATTTTCTTTGTTCCTTTCATGACTTCTGAAGCAAAATATACGGCCTCTAATGCTATATAAGATTCACCAGTTATATTTTCATTCAATCCTATTATATCCCAATTCAATTATTTCAGCTCTTCTAGTAACTGTAAGTAACACATCATATTCCCTAAATAGGGTCCTGACGTTGTATGGTGCAAGGTTCAGTTTCCAAAGGTGGCCTGTTCAAGTCCAGAGATTTTTAGCACCACCCTGCAGTGGATTGTCGCTGCCCGCCATATTGGGCATTTGTTCACTGCCACTGGGGACTGGGGGCCGAGACGGTTTCGTCATATACACATGTCTGGGTTTTGGTCAGTTTTCATCACCACGCTAGCCACTGCGGATTGGTAAAGGTGGGAGATTTTCGTCTGATTGCTCACACCAAACCAACCTAGTATGGGTGGCCCTGACTGGTATAGCCTTCTGATCATCGCGTTGCGCAAACCATTTCACTTCGTTTAGGTATCCCCCTCAGAAAGGGTATATACTGTATGTGTGTATATATATACACACGCATATATATATATATATATTTGGTGTGCAGCAGGGTCCAAAAAACATCAGTTAAAAGGCCATAATTTATTTAGAGACGTTTCGAACATTGCAATGTTCATTATCAATCTGTAAAAGATAATATAAAATTCTTAAAATTTGTACAATAATTTAAAACAAAATAGTAAAAGAGTATTAAAACATTATTGATTTTATAACGGAAAATCGTAAAAAAACTAAAACAGTAAAACAAAAGAGAACCAGTGCTCACCAGACCATCCATAGGAAAAGGTGAAGAACGAATGAGTAAAAATTGTTACCCACCTACGACTTCAGTTATGCTAAGAAAAGAGGAGAGGCAGAGATATTAGAGTTTAAAGAAGGAACAAGCCGTTTGATATATAATGACTCAAGGGTAGTTAGAAATTCGCTTTGTTTTGTCCCACCAATAATTTTAAAGTGTTTTTTGTTTACTTGTATTTTGCACATGGCGGCATGATTCCTTATATTCGAAAATTCTGGGTTACCAAGTCTCTGACCAGTTCTAAAGCTGTATCCCATATGGCTACAGTATCTCACCTGCAACAACCTTCGGCAAGATCCAACATAGATACCGGGACATCCCGGGCACTTGAATTTATAAATTATGTTGGACCTCATGAAGGTCTGCAGTTTGTCTTTGTAGCCAAAAAATACATTAATTTTGAGTGGATTGATTGGGATTAGTTTGATGTTGAGGCAGCCGAACTCTTTTTCTATTATTTTCTTAAGTTTGATGGAAAACTTGTTGTCAGATAAGTAAGGAATTGTAGCGAAAATATTTTTCTTTTTGACATTATACGATGGTATTGTAGTGGAGAAATGTCGTAAAAGGAGCTTGTTTATAACCTTATGAACCATACTTTCAGGGTAAGAGTTTTGCTTGAAAAAATTAACTAAAAATAAAATCTCCTTATGAAAGAGTGACCAGCTTGAGGAATAACGCAGCGCCCTATAAACAAGTGTGTATATAGTATTTAGTTTAAAATTAAAAAAACAGGAACTATAAAAATTGTTGGCAAGGCCAGTGTATGTCTTTTTTCGATACACAGTTGTAATAAATTCACCATTGTCTCTGCTTACGTTAATGTCTAAAAAAGGTAGAGAGTTGTTGTTCTCTTTTTCTATAGTGAACTTCATATTTTGGTGTTGAATATTTATATGGTTTAAAAACATTTCGCTATGCCATGGCTGTTTAAATAACACAAAAGTATCATCAACATATCTTCTATAATACACTGGCTTAAAAGTGTCTGGACAACTATTTAAAAAATTTTCTTCAAAAGATGACATAAAAATATTTGCAAACTTCTACTTTCCTTTCGAAATGCTTTTTCAACGACTCAAGGGTTTAAATTTGATCAATGACCTCAGTGGTTTGCAACATAAGTTGTCTTTCCTTTTACATAAAACTTACACTAAGTTGAGAGTGTCTTGGACACCGTTTTTCAGGAAAGAGGATTTGAGTATCCTACAAAAACTAGGCAAACGAGATAGTTTGGTTATTTGTAAACCAGATAAGGGTAAAGGTGTTGTACTGCTCAATAAATCAGACTATATTGATAAGGTTAATAACATTCTTGCAGACCAAACTAAATTTAAGTTACATGGTGAACCAAATTTTTTGGACATTTACAAAAAAGAAGACAAAATTAACAGATTTTTGAGAAAACTAAAAAATGAAGGTATTTTAAATGAAATAACGTATCAGAAACTTTTTGTGACAGGTTCTTCTTTTAGCATTTTATATGGACTACCAAAGATACATAAGGAAGGAGTTCCAATCAGACCCATTATGGCAGCCTATAACAACCCGTCTTATACAATATCAAAACACCTTGTCTCTTTGCTCAGTGATTTCTCGTGCAATCAGTTCTCACTAAAAAATGGCTGTGAGTTTCAGCAACAAATAATTTTACAAGATGGTGATCTACATATGACAAGTTTTGATGTAGAATCTCTTTTTACAAATGTGCCACTAAATGAAACAATTAATATTATTTTAGATAAAATTTTTTATGACGATCAAGTTATTTTTCATGGTTTTAACAGACATTATTTTAAGACTTTTCTTGAGCTTGCTGTGCAAGACTCCATGTTTGTTTTTAATGGCCAACTCTATTCGCAGGTCGATGGAGTTGCCATGGGTTCTCCGTTAGGACCCTTGTTTGCAAATATTT
This sequence comes from Palaemon carinicauda, assembly GCF_036898095.1. Classification (NCBI taxonomy): domain Eukaryota; kingdom Metazoa; phylum Arthropoda; class Malacostraca; order Decapoda; family Palaemonidae; genus Palaemon; species Palaemon carinicauda. The sequence goes on along the minus strand of NC_090746.1, from coordinate 71,695,506 downwards.
TTATGTCATCTTTTGAAGAAAATTTTTTAAATAGTTGTCCAGACACTTTTAAGCCAGTGTATTATAGAAGATATGTTGATGATACTTTTGTGTTATTTAAACAGCCATGGCATAGCGAAATGTTTTTAAACCATATAAATATTCAACACCAAAATATGAAGTTCACTATAGAAAAAGAGAACAACAACTCTCTACCTTTTTTAGACATTAACGTAAGCAGAGACAATGGTGAATTTATTACAACTGTGTATCGAAAAAAGACATACACTGGCCTTGCCAACAATTTTTATAGTTCCTGTTTTTTTAATTTTAAACTAAATACTATATACACACTTGTTTATAGGGCGCTGCGTTATTCCTCAAGCTGGTCACTCTTTCATAAGGAGATTTTATTTTTAGTTAATTTTTTCAAGCAAAACTCTTACCCTGAAAGTATGGTTCATAAGGTTATAAACAAGCTCCTTTTACGACATTTCTCCACTACAATACCATCGTATAATGTCAAAAAGAAAAATATTTTCGCTACAATTCCTTACTTATCTGACAACAAGTTTTCCATCAAACTTAAGAAAATAATAGAAAAAGAGTTCGGCTGCCTCAACATCAAACTAATCCCAATCAATCCACTCAAAATTAATGTATTTTTTGGCTACAAAGACAAACTGCAGACCTTCATGAGGTCCAACATAATTTATAAATTCAAGTGCCCGGGATGTCCCGGTATCTATGTTGGATCTTGCCGAAGGTTGTTGCAGGTGAGATACTGTAGCCATATGGGATACAGCTTTAGAACTGGTCAGAGACTTGGTAACCCAGAATTTTCGAATATAAGGAATCATGCCGCCATGTGCAAAATACAAGTAAACAAAAAACACTTTAAAATTATTGGTGGGACAAAACAAAGCGAATTTCTAACTACCCTTGAGTCATTATATATCAAACGGCTTGTTCCTTCTTTAAACTCTAATATCTCTGCCTCTCCTCTTTTCTTAGCATAACTGAAGTCGTAGGTGGGTAACAATTTTTACTCATTCGTTCTTCACCTTTTCCTATGGATGGTCTGGTGAGCACTGGTTCTCTTTTGTTTTACTGTTTTAGTTTTTTTACGATTTTCCGTTATAAAATCAATAATGTTTTAATACTCTTTTACTATTTTGTTTTAAATTATTGTACAAATTTTAAGAATTTTATATTATCTTTTACAGATTGATAATGAACATTGCAATGTTCGAAACGTCTCTAAATAAATTATGGCCTTTTAACTGATGTTTTTTGGACCCTGCTGCACACCAAATATTATATCTTCACCTTTAATTCCTATATATATATATATATATATATATATATATATATATATATATATATATATATATATATATATATATATATATATATATATATATATATATATATATACACGTGTGTGTGTGTGTGTTTGTGTATTATTACTAGCTAAGCTACACCACTAGTTGGAAAAGTAGGATGATATAAGCCCAGGGGCTCCAACAAGGATAAATAGCCCTCTGAGGTAAGAAAATAAATAAACCACAAGAGTAGTAATGAACAATTAAAATAAAACATTTTAAGAACAGTTACAACATCAAAACAGATCGTTCATATATAAATTATAAAAAGTTTCGTATGCCAGCCTGTTCAACACAAAATCATTCGCTGCAAGTTTGAACTTTTGAAGTTCCCCTGATTTAACTACCTGATTAGTTAGATCATTCCACAACTTGGTTCCAGATGGAATAAAACTTCTAGAATACTTTGTAGTATTGAGCCTTATGATGGAGAAGGCCTGACTATCATAATTAACTGCCTGCCTAGTATTACGCACAGGATGGTACTGTCCGGTAAAATCTGAATGTACAGTATGGTCAGAATTATAAAAATTCTTATGCAACATGCCAGATAATAACATCTAGATCAGGAATAAGAAATTTAATAGACCGTAAGTTCCTGCCCTACAAATTAAGATGGGAATCAGCAGCTGAAGACCAGACAGGAGAACATTTATTGAAACAAGATAGAATGAAAGAATTAAAACACTTCTGAATAAATTGGAAACGACTTTCTCAATAAGCCAATTTTTTTATTCAATTGAAGAAGCGACAGACCTAAAGTGTTTCTCAAAAGTAAATTTGTTATCAAGAATCACACCTAATATTTATAGTCATACAGTTAAAGAAACACGATCAATAAAGAGACCCGGATGTTGAGAAGCCACTGTCTTCGGCCATACACACACACACACACACACACACACACACACACACACACATATATATATATATATATATATATATATTGGTGTGTGTGTATGTGTGTGGTATTTGTATATACAATTTATACACACACATACACACACACACACACACACATATATATATATATATATATATATATATATATATATATATATATTCATGCATACATATACATGCACGGCAACACATGAGGCTCAATACTACACAGTATTCTAAATCGGTGATTGAATCCCTTGAATTTCAGAAGTCCCATCTTGCAGCAAATGTTTTTTGCTGAACAGGCTGACATAAGACTTTTTATAGTTTATATTTTTAAAATATTTTATTTCAATTGCTCATTATTTCTCGTGTCTTTTATTTATTTCCTTATCTCCCTTCCTCACTGGGCTATTTTTCCCTGTTAGAGCATTTATGCTTATAGCATAAACTAGGGTTGTAGCGTCGTTAGTAATAATAATATATAGCGCATTTACATACATACATATATATATATATATATATATATACATATATATAAATATATATATATATATATATATATATATATATTTATCTACATTAAATAAATATATATATGTACAGTATATATATCTACATATATATATATATATATATATATATATATATATACATATATATATATATATATATATATATATATATATATATATATTTATTTATCTACATTAAATAAATATATATATGTACAGTATATATATATCTACATATATATATATATATATATATACATATATACATATATACATACACATATATAAATACATACATGCATACATATAAATAGACAGATAAATATATACACAATATACAGTATGTCTACATACTTATGTATGAAGGGGATTACAAAGTCAATAAGGACAAATCTAAGTAGGCCATTCGATAAAAATTCACAAACAGAATGTAGGGAAAATCCCGTTGTTACACTACATTAAAAATACCAACTAATTGAAAGATTTTCATCTCTCTCTCTCTCTCTCTCTCTCTCTCTCTCTCTCTCTCTCTCTCTCTCTCTCTCTCTCTCTCTCCAGAGTATTGAAAAAATGGATCACATATAGGGAACGGGAAAATTTTGATGCTGATAATTTTATTGAAGCTAGTGTAGCGCAAATGTCTTGTGTGAACACACAATGTGAACATATGGTAGACATAGAATGTGTTGGGTGCTATACCAAGAAATACAACGACAATTTTGGAAAAATGTACGATACCATGTGTCTCATAAAGAACAAACAAATAGTGGTACGCGAAAATGTTAGATGGTATAATAGTGAGCTATTAAAGGCAAAAAGACACAGACGTAAGATGGAAGGTAGATGGAAAAGAGCCAAAACCTTACAAGCCAGAAATCTATATAATAAGGCCAGAAATGACTATAACATCCTGTTAGAAAAAACAAAAAGAAAATTCTACAACGGCGAATGTAAAAAAACTAATAACATGAAGGACTTTCATAAAAACCTTGATGATTTGATGGGATTAAAGAAAAAATATGTCTTGCCTGACAATGTTTGTGCAGAGAGTTTTGCTATATTCTTTAGTGAAAAAATTGATAAAATCTATAGAGGCTTCCCCCAAAATCACTTGGAAGGACAGTCAGCTATGCCAGTGAAGGAGGGAAAGAAGTTAATAAAATTTAGGGAGATAAATATGTGCGACTTGTTAAAGGTTATGAGAGAGATGAAGAATACATATTGTGGAAACGACCCTTTCCCAAACAGTTCAATAAGTGAAGCTCCAAACAAACAAGTCGTATATAATATTTACCTGAACATAATTAACCTAAGTATATCGCAATCCTGTTTTCCAAGCTGTGAAAAAACTGCGTTGATCAAACCAATTTACAAAGGGAAAGGTGATGTAAACGAGCTAAATTCATATAGGCCCATTTCAAATTTATCCTACATGTCAAAGCTTATTGAAAAAGTCATAAGTGAGCAATTGTGGGCGCATATTGACGAGTTAGAGGTATTCCCGGAAAATCAATCGGCCTACAGAGCTAATCATTCTACAGAAACTACTTTGTGCTCAATAATGAATGATATGATAGGTCTTCTTGATGGGGGAAAGTGTGGAATTTTAATTATGTTAGATCTTAGTGCTGCTTTTGACACTGTTGTGCACGAATACTTACTTGACGACTTGAAGTCTATTGGGGTGACTCAGGAAGCACTGAAATTTTTGCGAAGTTACTTAGTGAACAGGAAGACTATTGTAGAAGTTTCTGGAAACCGATCTAATGAGAGAATACTTACGAAGGGTGTACCACAGGGTAGTGTCCTGGGCCCTATCTTGTTTAACATATATACTATCGAGCTATCACACATCTTGAAAAAACAAAAAGTGGGTTTTAAACTATATGCAGATGATACTCAGTTTTACCTCTCAATTTCAACAACACAAGATACAGGGAAGAAAATTGATGAGATAATGACTGAAATAAAAACATGGATGCAGAGGAAAAAGCTCAAATTAAATGATGATAAAAACAGAATGTATGTTTTTTGGCACAAGGGTGGCTTTGAAGAATTACCAGTTAATTCAAAGTATAAAAATTGGTGATGCTGATGTTGGGATTGTGCCTGTTGTGAAAAATTTGGGTGTACTGATAGACTGTAATTTGTCAATGAAGGACCAAATTGTGAACACAGTGAAAGTGTGTAACTATCACCTGAGAAATATAGCATTTATTAGAAAATATTTAACAGAGGGTAGTACAAAAATTTTAGTGGTGAGTCATGTAATATCAAGGCTTGATTATTGCAATTCTCTGTACTACAAATTGCCCAATACACTACTAAGGAAGCTTCTAAATGTGCAAAACCGGGCGGCTAGACTGATAAAAGGCATTAAATTTCGGGAGAGAATAACTCCTGCACTGATCGATCTACATTGGTTACCTGTTAAGGCTAGGATTGAATTTAAAATTTGCTTGTTGACTCACAAAGCACTTACAGGTGATAAGCCTAAATATCTTCGTGATTGCTTGATCCCCTACCCTGAAGCTACCAGCGCCACTGTAAGAGTTAGACATGCAGATGACCCACATAGACTATTCGAAATTAGTGTGAATCATGCAATAGGAGGAAGAACGTTCAGTTATGCTGCACCGAGACTCTTTAACGACCTTCCACTCGATGTCAAGAATAGCACAAATGTGGCTGCCTTCAAGAAAAACCTGAAGACTTATCTTTTTAGAAAGTGTTATAATAGTGACCTGAAAACTATTAAGCCTGAATACAAATGCTAGCGAAATAACTGATAACGATACAGAGCAAAATATTAACTGGAAAGGAATTATTTTTTCATACACCAAGGCCCGCCTGAACAGACCTTTAGTGTTTGATGGAGGGCGAGAAATAAACCTCTAAAAGTAAAAGTATATATATATATATATATATATATATATATATATATATATATATATATATATATATATGTATATATAATACATGTTCAAATATATTACTATCACTAAGAGAAACAAAATGAGCAAATAATACATCTGAATCTCAGTCCTGTGGCTTTAACAACCCAAGCAAATAATAACACAAACATATTGACTCATATTAAAACCTTACCAAGAAGAAAATGAATATGTGCTTCAACAATAATCTTTCACTCAATATTTTCTAAGCGGAGTTTTGCTTCTCGAAGTCAATCACTTATTCACTAAGGGATATCTCCGGCGAGATCTTGAGATTCGTAGCATTTACAAAATCGTGCAAAAACACCAAACAAAAATCATTAGTGTTCTTTAGCATAAGTCTTGGGAACAACCGTGTATTTACATAAATTTCATAGACTAGTATGATGTGCAATGGCAGTTTTATAAATCATTACAAAATATATGACGGAAAATCCACTATACCTAATGTACGCAATTTAAGAAAAGGATTGAGAGATAGATGAAAAAAAACTTATTTCAAGAACAGACTGAAACACAAATAAACGTTGCATTTCATTGTACTGAATATTCACTTTTGGTCAAGTACAACCGACTGATCTTCGACAAATGAAAATGTCACTCAAGCGCTCCAGTGAAAACTCTCTGTAATCGGCTCAAGAGATTGCAAGGATCTTTTTCATCTCATGATTTCTCATTGAAAGAAGAACGAATTA
>NC_090746.1:71676596-71686596 GCF_036898095.1 Palaemon carinicauda | reverse complement strand
GTGTGTGTGTGTGTGTGTGTGTGCAGAGAGAGAGAGAGAGAGAGAGAGAGAGAGAGAGAGAGAGCAATCAAGTCTACCTAAAAAAATAAATTTAGTGAGAATTAATGTAAATCTAAGACGCAAGAGTTGACGTGTGTGTGTGTGTGTATGTAGAGAGAGAGAGAGAGAGAGAGAGAGAGAGAGAGAGAGAGAGAGATTTAAGCCCTCTAAAGAACTCTGATGACAAACCCAAACACACCAACATCTACCGTTTCTTAGGCTTTCTCCCATCGCGTTTCATTCTCTTCGCCGAGCAAGTGTCACGCACTCTCCCATTTCTTTCCTTCTCTCATAAAAGAATGTAATTGGATCTACCGAGGACATTCTGGGTCTGAGGGTATTAAAGACGCAGGGCAGCGCCCTTCTGATTAGAAAACCAGAGGTGAGAGGCGCCCTCGCATATTTCAAAAGTCATAACCGCGACGTATGGTCGTGTCTTATGCGCTGTTTTAGCGTAAGAAGTTATTAAAACTCGTAGGGGCTGTTTTATTACTTTTCTATGAAGTATAGTTATGAGGTTTTACTTCTTACTTGGGGTTTGCCTTACCTTACAGATAATAATACATTGCCATATAGAATACATAAAATGGCTCCATATATAATTTCAGAATCAAAGGTATTCATCTGGGGTTTACCTTACTTGTCAAATAGATCATAATACGTCTCCCATACACAATACATAAAATTGACCCATATACATCTATAGACTGTTAGGTATTCTTCGTGTCGAGTAACCCCTCCCATATATTCGATTTAATGTGTATGGAAACCGTAATAATTCCGCAAATGTAGCATAAACGCTGTTTACTTGTGAGACGTCGAGGGAAAAGAGAAAATGTGAATTAAAGAATTCCACCTTTCAAATTGTATATCAAATGGCAACACGATGGAAATGATGAAATTTGATTCTTGCATATAGAAACATGATATCTAAGTACTTAAAATGTAATTTACCTAGTTTTAAAAATGAATGAAAAATACCACACACTTATTTAACGGACCAGCGAACTGAGAAATTACCTAACCCCCGAAGACGAGGAAATATTCAAAACAACTCCAACACTATCATCATTGCCACTTTACACCTCTCACCCAAGAGAAGGAAATACATCCAGTTCTAAGTAGATTTATTTCCCTTTCCCATTGTAATATTATCTATAACATATTGGAAACGTGTCTGACTAGTGATTTGCTGGACTGGGGTTCGATACTCGTTCAAGATTGATGGTTTTTGTAGAGCCTGCAACTTCATCATTCTTGTGAGTTATGGAAGGGTGGGTTGGGTTGAGCGTTTAATTCTACCTGTGCAGTCATGAACCATTGTCTGACCCTTCCTGGTCATAGCATGGGTGGAAGGGTGGGCCTTGGGAGCTGAACATAATGTATATATGGTCAATCTCTATGACATTGTCCTGATAGGGTATTGTCAGTATCTTTTGTCTTTGCCACATTTAAATATTGCAAACTTCCGCAAAAGCTTAGTAACCCTGTCCCAAATGGTTGCTTCTCTACATAAGGCATTTACCGAATGATATATCTCTCTCTCTCTCTGCATGGCTCAAAATTTGTGGCAAAAGTTCTTGTGCGTAAAGTAAACAGGCACTGTAATGATACAGTGTGTGTAATGAGAGAATTAAAAAAAAAAAAATTAAAAAAAATTAGTCTCCATCGTTTTCAAATGGATGCAATGACCTCTGAAGCAGGAAACGGGTGAACAGAAGCAAACACACGATGAAGCTCATCTAGATAAGTCCCACAGATGACAGTTAATTGGGGTTATGGCCGAGATGGTGTAAGTGAAAACGTGACCAAACTGGAATCAGGGGACCCTTGCACCACACGGAGGAAAGGGAATAGTAATCACCAGTTGAGAGAGAGAGAGAGAGAGAGAGAGAGAGAGAGAGAGAGAGAGAGAGAGAGAGAGAGAGAGAGAGAGAGAGAGAGAGAGAGAGAGAGATACTGACTGCTTGGTCTTGGCTGAATTGAAACTGCAAATGAAAAGTCGAAAACATTGGTGTTTTTATAGATCCTATTCAGAATAATTTGGTTATACTGTGATGAGCAAATTTAATTCATTTGAGGTTAGTACACTTCATGGAAAGCAGAAAATAAGCAGAAACAAAGAAGCCAGTAAATTCTTGACCAATACCATAAGGCTCAATACTACACAGTATTCTAGAAGTTTTATTCCAGCTGTGACCAAGTTGTGGAATGACCTTCCTAATCGGGTAGTTGAATCATTAGAACTTCAAAAGTTCAAAGTTGCAGCAAATATTTTTATGTTGACCTGGCTGACATGAGTCTTTTTATAGTTTATATATGACATATCTGTTTTGACGTTGTTACTGTTTTTAGAATGATTTATTGTTAATTTGTTCTCATCATTTATTTATTTCTTTAATTCCTTTCCTTACAGGGCTATTTTTCCCTATTGGAGCCCTTGGGCTTATAGCATCTTGCTTTTCCAACTAGGGTTGTAGCTTGGCTAATAATAATAATAATAATAATAATAATAATAATAATAATGAAGTAAGGTTTACAGTAGACATTGGAAAGATGAGAAATTCTAGCATTGATTGAATTAAAAGGTTCACTGAAAGTTAGTAAATTTATTATAGGATTTTTTAAAGGTTTAAAAGTCGCACAAGAATAACAGAGGCAAGGGACACGACAATGTCCTAGAGACTTACCATATATACAGATGGTTAACACTCAAGGCCCCTCTTCACCCAAGCTAAGACCAGGGAGGGCCAGGCAATGGCTGCTCATGACTCAGCAGGTATATCTATATGCTATCCCAAGCCCCATCCTTAGTTCACAAGGATGATGCTGTTGCAGACACTACTTAAAACTATCGAACTTGAGCGGGTCTCGAACCCTTTCCCATCGGATTGCCGGGCAGAGACGTTTCCAATATATAATAACTTTGAATATCATTATACAAAAGGGAACTAAATCTAGTTAAGTATCGATGTAATTTCCCGTAATTAAAGTGTTGAGGTTGTTTTAGATATTTCATCATCTTAAGGACTTGGGTAATTTCTCATTTCTTTGGTCCATCAAATATCTGTGCCGTGTTATTTGTTATTGGAATTAACTAAATCACATTTAAGGTCAGGCAGGGACGTTTCCAATAGGGCACCACAACCCCTGGGTAGTGAAAGGAAGATTTACCTTTAAGCATCGCCATGAATTACTTCGTAACATATTTGTCTTCACCAATTCTTATTGATATAAACATAGATAGATAGAGATGAAAGCATTTAATCATGGCTAGTGCTTAATAGGGGAATTTCCACGGAACCATTAATAACACTTATGAATAACAATAGATTACCTGAAGAAATCCTTCCTGCCTGGTGATCTGCTGGACTAGGGTTCGAGACCCACTCAAACTCTACAATTTCTTGTAGTGTCTGCAACCTCACCATCATTACGAGTTAGGGAGCCTATGGGTCTACTTGCTGAGTCATCAGCAGCCATTCCCTGGCCCTCCCTGGTCCTAGCTTGAGTGAAGTGGGGGCTTGGGTGCTAATTATAAGTATATATGGTCAGTCTTTAGGGCATTGTGACTGTCCCTTGCCTCTATCATTCACAAATGACCTTTAAACCTTAAAGAAAATGAAAATCATTCGTACCATAGAAATATTTCCCAAAAACATCGATTTACTTTTCCCAAAATAAGGAGTAAGAGTCGTTAGATAAGCGATGCAGCTTCAGAAAGAGGTGGATGAAAGAGGAGCAGGCAAGGGATGAATATAAAACAGTGCAAATCCTGAACAGAAAGCAACGTTGTGATAAATGGAGTCTTGATTTATCGATTCCTTCAGAAATTTTCCGAAGAAACTGGAACCGATTTCCATATTGGCCGATACAACAAAATAGACTTTGGATCCACATAAATATTAACTTTGTGCAATAATAAGATAAAATAAATTATAATGAAATATAATTTATATAAAAAAATTAATATATGATTACCATAAAAACTGTGAAAAATAAAATAAAAAATATTAAGAATAATAATCATAAACTTATAAGGAAAATAGTTAAAATATGATTAAAATAAAAACTTGGAGAAAAAAAATTTAAAAAATTAATCAAAATAAATAAATGAGTAAAATAAAAAGCTTGGTGAACAAATAAAATAAAAAATTTCATGTAATAATACCCGATTGGAATTGCGAATTCTGATTTGGTATAATACATGTAAAATTAAAAGGCCTAAATTACTAAAGAATTTTCGGTTAATGACATCACCTAAAAACAAATAAAATCCAGTAGTGTTTACTTATTTAAAAATCAAAGCGGTTATTCAAAGGTAAATGAGTTAAGGGAAAAAGGGCATACAAGCATATATATATATATATATATATATATATATATATATATATATATATATATATATATATATACAGTATAATTGCTGAATAATCATCGGCGTAATTCTTAGTCATACCTTCACCATATATAAGCCACAACACTAAGCAGTATTCTAGAAGTTTTATTCCAGCTGTGACCAGATTGTGGAATGATCTGACGGTTGAATTGGAGCTCCACATAGTACGTAATAACGAACAGACATTATTGCATTAAACACAGTAGGCCTATCTGCCGCAGAAGCGCAATATTCAACACCTGGCGATAAGGTATAACCAACCAGTATTGCCAATTGAGAATAATCACTCACCCTAATGACTCTCTAAGCCTTCCACTGCAGTCTCACTTGCTTCTGTTTACCTTCGCCTTCAACAACCTCTTTGGCACCTTTCTGAAACTTACCATATATTTCTTAGCAGAGCCAAAGTGGTCTGCTTGCATTTGTTGACATCTAGGTGTTTCCTTTCATTCATGGGCGAGGGAGGGGTCTCTCTCTCTCTCTCTCTCTCTCTCTCTCTCTCTCTCTCTCTCTCTCTCTCTCTCTCTCTCGTGGGTGGGTCAAGTGCCGCCCTCCTTTGGGACCGGGGAATTACATGGCTTGCTATTTCTATCGTCTGTTTAATTTTCAGAGACACGAGTCACTGGGAAAGTCATTTACAGAATCACATACATGTGTCTCGGCGAGTGGTTTTATTAAACTGTTTATAATCAAGGCGAGGAAACGTTTCTAACTGTAAAAAAAAAATGAAAACTATTATTTTCTAATAAAAATAGGTGTTAATTAAAGCTTCGATATATCATTTCCTATCTAACCATTATTATTATTATTATTATTATTATTATTATTATTATTATTATTATTATTATTATTATTATGACTAGCTAAGCTACAACCGTAGTTGGAAAAACATGATGTTATGAGCACGAGGGCTCCAACAAGGAAAAGTACCCCAGCGAGGAAAGGAAAAAAGGAAAATAAACTATATGAGAAGGAATGAATAATGAATAAAAATATATTAATATCTGAAGATAGGCTCATACCAGCATGTTCATTATAAAAAATTTTTGCAGCAACTTTGATCTTCTGAAGTTCCACCGTTTCAACAGCGTGATTAGGAAGATATTTCCACAATCAGATCACAGAGGGAATTAAACTTCTAGAATATTGTGTATTGCTGAGCCTATGGCCTATTTTTTGCTGGCAAATTATCGCTTGCAATCGATCCTGTAACTCCAGTTTATAATGTATTTACCAACCACATTTAAGCACCACAGAAGAGACAAACAAAAAGTGGAGGAAACATTTATAATGCAAAACATTGCGCTAATTTAGCAAGGCATTATCTATGATCTCAGTATCTTTAGAATCCATTACAATGGATATTACTAATAATATAATCACTATCCTGCGTGTCTGGGAAGGATGATAAGGGATAATAAAGGATTCTGCATGGCGCTATCCAAGTGATACTTGTAGTCACGAGTGGCCCATTCCTTCTATGCAGCTCATCTCGAGTGGGTTTAAAGAAGATAACCAGTGACCGCTTTTCTCGAGTGGCTACAGTAAAGGGCTGTTTAGTTTAGTATTCTTATCGAAAGAGGTTTTCTGAGGGTTTTTTAACAAATCACTTTATAGCGGATATCATATGGATAAACATTCCTTACTAGTGTACCCGACCCGTCAAAAACGACTTCTAGAGTACTGACTGGTATTGTGCCCTGTGATGGAGAAGACATGGTTATTAGAATTAGCTGTATACCTGTACTACCTACAGGATGGTACAGTCTGGGAAGATCCGATTGTAATGGATGATCAGAATTATGAAAAATCTTAAGTAACATATAGGAGTTACAAATTTCCGTAATTTGAAATTAATAATATATCCTTATAATTATGGCAATACTTCAACAACCGTGGAGTCAAATCATGTATATAAACAAGCAAGACAACAAGAGTACCACAGAAAATGGATTTCTGATGTATTGACCCTTGACATTGATACTAAAGGCTTAAATGATTAAGAGATTTGAAAATAAAATAAAATAGAAAATGATGGAAAAAGGCAGAACTCGAAGCGAGTTGGCTCAAGGAAGATTCAGCATTAAATCTCTCTCTCTCTCTCTCTCTCTCTCTCTCTCTCTCTCTCTCTCTCTCTCTGTCTCTCTCTCTCTCTCTCTCTCTCTGAGTTGTATTTGTGTGCCGGTGAAGTGAACACTTGTGCGTCCCTAAAAATATCCTGATTTAACGCGGATAACAAAAAGGCTATCGAGTGAAATATAGCTACAAGTTTTCGTGAATAGTCGGTGATTAGTTTGAGGGCAGAAAAGTGGGATAAATCGTCGGCATAGGATAGTTATCTTGTGAATTAATGAAAATCTGATCAAGATGGCATTGTATAACACAGGCAACTCGTGGAGAGACATCGCTGGAGTCAGCAAAGGCAAATTTCAGGAGTTGGCGAAACAGGAGCTCGACCGATTGACAACAGATGTCACTAGCAACTCCAACCAGTGTGACGGAAAAATATTCGCAGACATATTGAAACAATATGATCCAATAGACTGGAACAAATCTGCGGAAAACATCAGTAAAATAATTGAAGAAATTCCAAAGAAGATCCAAGTGATAAAGAGACTTATAAAGAAAGTCTACATCAATCAACACATTCCATCAAAGAACAATAACAAGTCCAATATGGTGAATATGCTGATTGATGCATTGGGAAAAAGAATGCCAAAATGGTGTAATACATGTAAGATATGGTATTCCATTAATAATCCTCAACAACTGATTAGAAAATGTAATGCCTGTAATGTTCCAACACACCCCACATGTGCTGAAATACAGCAAAAAATAAAAAATAGAGACACAAAGGTATTCTGCTCAACATGCTAAGTCTGGATAGAAAATATATTAAGTTGAGACTAAAGCTGCAAATAGTTGAAGAAGAAGAAGAAGAAGAAGAAGAAGAAGAAGAAGAAGAAGAAGAAGAAGAAGAAGAAGAAGAAGAAGAAGAGAAAAATGAACAGGATATGTGTAAGGATGCAGAGGAAATCATTGACATAACTTATGATGCCATCCAACAACATACTTATGAAGAAATAAATTATCAGATGGAAACAAATAATAGACCCAAGAGACTCTATCCAGACCTACATACTTTTAGGGAAGAGCAAGAACAAGAAAAAAAAGAAAAGAAAGATATAGTCTGTAATAGGCTGAAAAGAGGGAATTGCAAATTTGGCGAAAGATGCTACTACAAGCATCCAAAGATATGCCATAATTATGAAATATATGGTAAATGTGCGTATTTAGACGGATATGGAGACGAATGCAGAGATCTCCATCCAAAAATATGCAAAACCCTAAAAGTAGGAAAAGGATGCAGTTTCAACAAAAAATGTCGATATATGCATCCTGCAACTATGAATGAGAGTAAGAAAACTCAGCAAACTGAAAAGAAAAACAAAAATGAAACAAAAAAAGAAACAAAAAAGCAGGCCGCGTATATACCGCACTATGCACCAAAAAAGGCCTTTCAACCCAAATCTCCACAAATAGAGCCCAACTACAAAGAATGCATCTATAATGCCAGGGGTTGGTGCAGATATGGGGATAATTGCAGGTTTACACACAAAAATAAGTATGAAGGCGAAAGAACAAATATTATGGAAAAGTTGGATTTTTAATGGCAGAATTCCAAGAAATGAAGAAAAGAACATCATATCAGAACAGGAAGGAAGCATGGGAGAATCCATATTATTACCAATATTAAATAATGAGAATGAAACACAAACCATAATAGTGATGAATGCACAGGGTTTAGTCACGAGTAACTCTAAAAGGAAAATAGAGTTCCTAGAAGAACTAACCCAAATGAAAAAATAGATATATTCAATATAAGTGAAACATGGTATTCCCAAGAGACTGGCAGTGATGACCAGATAAAGGGTTTCCAAACTTAAGGTCAGACAGAAAAATAGGAATCAAGGGGGAATCGCAATATTGGAAGAGACATAAATCAAGGAAAAGTCTGTGAAAAATACAGCAACACAGAATGTGAATTGATTGCGGTAGAATTTGAATTTGAAAAACTAGTGAATATTGTAGTTTACGGACCCCCAAATACTAAGGAGTTTGACATAATAATAGAAAAAATAGATGATATATGTAGAAACCATAAAGACTGGAATATACTCCTATCCGGAGATTTTAACTTTCCTTTCGTGGATTGGAAAGAACGGATAGAAGAAAGTGGTTGTATGTATACATATAAAAAAGAGTAATAGTAGCGCAGAAGATAAGAGGCAATTTGAAAAGCTTCAAGATATGCTATTAGAACATAATATGCAGCAAATAAACCACATTCCAACAAGAAAGGAAAATGTCCTAGATCTAGTATTTGTGAATGAGGTGAATTATGTTAAAGAAATAATAGTGTATAACACGGGAATTTCAGACCACACTGTCATAGAATTGATAGTTCATTCCAAAGCAAGTGATCACAGAACTAATAAAGCACAAAACTTTGGGAAGGATATGGAAAATATAATTTTACAGTAAGAATATAAAATGGTCAGAAATAAATGAAGAACTGAATAAAGAATGGAAAAATGTATTTATAAGTGATAATATATAGGTAAATACGGACATACTGTACAAAATACTGGAGAAAATTGTTGAAAAATATGTACCGAAAAAAAACAATAAACAAAAGACGTGCATACCAAGAGACAGAAGGATCTTATTTCAGAAAAATTAAAAAGTGGAAGAAAAATCTTGCAAAGGAAAAAAATGTGTGGAAAATGATGGAAATAAAATGTAAGATAGAAAATGCAGAACAAAAGATTATACAGTCGAAAGAAAATGAAAAAGGGACTTAGAAGAGAGGACACTTCAAAATATAAAAGAAAACCCCAAAGTACTTTACTCCTATGCAAAAAAGATGAATAAAGGGAGAATAGAAATAGGCCCTCTAAGAATTGAAGGACGGCTAACGAATAATAAAAAGGAAATATGCAACATATTAGCAGAAAAATATAAGCGTGAGTTCACGCCAAGAATTGCGAATGAGAATAATGAAACAGAAATGAGAGAAGAAAATGTTGAATATCTAACGGATATAGATATTAATGAAGCAGATATTGTCACGGCTATAAACGAAATTAAAAATGGATCGGCAGCCGGACCAGATGGAGTTCCAGCGATTTTGTTAAAAAAAACTGCAAACACTATCGCGAAGCCGCTTGCAATACTGCTAAGACAGAGTGTAGATATGAGCGAGATATATGTTAAACATAAATTAGCTTATATAACCCCTATCTTCAAAAGTGGATCAAGACTAGAGGCAAGCAATTATAGACCTGTTAGTCTAACATCACATATTATGAAAGTGTATGAGAGGGTAATAAAAAAGAAAATAATGAACCATTTGGTCAAAAAATAATTTGTTTAATATGGGTCAACACGGTTTCGTACCTGGAAAAAGTACACAGATCCAACTGATAGCACACTATGAAAAACATATACAAAAATATGATAAATGAAAAAGACACAGATGTGATCTATCTAGATTTTGCA
>NC_090746.1:71645409-71670409 GCF_036898095.1 Palaemon carinicauda | reverse complement strand
TATCATTAAGATACATCTGTCATAAGATCAGTTACAGTGTTAAAATACATCTGTCATATATAAACTATGAAGAGAGACTTATGTCTATCTGTTAAAAACATTCTTTGAAAAATAAATACAAGAGAAGCAACTCAATGAACAAAGCGAGAATGTTCATTGTTTTCTGGATCCAGTAGGATTAAAATACGGCAGCTGATTCAAAATCGAAAGAGATAAAATTGTGATATTTTCGTCGTCTACAGGATAAATAAGAAACAATTTTCAATAGATAAATACTTATTCAATTCTAACTTTATAAGTCCGGGTAGATACGTTGTATTATATATTCAATAATCCTCTTATTCAAATGACATAAATACAAATCTTTACAACATATTTCAAATCACGTCTCAGTATGATATTCCTTTTAAAAACCAATTTATTTTCTTTATTTTTTTTCTAAATCTAAAGCTCATATTAAAGACGATTATTAAAATTCACAATCACCTACGAATTTCCTTTACCAAATTAAATTATTTTCTCGAATTCCCTTTCCTTAAAGAAATGCTCATAAGTTAATTTATAAGTAAGATAAATGGGATTTTTTAAGCGTTAAAATCTACGGGGTTAAACACCCACCATGAGACGAAACCAAAACTCTCGCAAAGTAATCCGACACTAATTTTCACCTCAGTTTTCCCATTAACTCGATTACCAGCTGAAAGGATTACCTCGCGTCCTGTTTTTCTTCTTTTTTCGTGGATTTGTAACTCTCTCTCTCTCTCTCTCTCTCTCTCTCTCTCTCTCTATAAAAAAAAAATGATAAACATGGATTTTGAAGAATAATTTACTGGAAGTAAAACAAACAAGTGTGAATGTTCGCTCCCGAATTTTTGCTTAATAAAATTTTTTAAAAATATTCATAATCTAAATTTTATGAGATCTAATCTGTAACTACAACTACCTGATTAAGCCCAAATAAGAATTAAATAAAACGTTAGTAATTTGGGTCTAATGGTTGGCGTTAGGACCGAGGAGTGCATTCAACGTCGGCAAGGAAAACGATGAAATTAATGAATTTTAGAACAATTTATCGGAAAGTAAGAAATAGGTCACAGGAAATGATAGAGAGTAGTGCTTGTTCAAAATGGCTATAATCTATTTTCTTAACTTGGGTTCATCTAAAAAAACATCCGAAGTATTTCTGACATTTCGAAATTAAAGGGACAGTCTTTTTTTTCTATTATTATTATTATTATTATTATTATTATTATTATTATTATTATTATTATTATTAGTAGTAGTAGTAGTAGTAGTAGTAGTAGTAGTAGTAGTAGTAGTAGTAGTAGCTAAGCTACAACCCTAGTTGGAAAAGCAGGATGCTATAAGCACAAGGGCTCCAACAGGGTAAAAATAGCTCAGCGAAGGAAGGGAAATAGCTTTGCAAACAATCAAATGTATAAACTCAAAACTCATAGAAAAGTAGGAATAATTTCACTATTCCTTCTAATCCAGTTGCAAGAGAAATTAAAACTTGAAAACTAATTTGTAGACACAGGGAATATGATTACGCCTCCGAAACTTCATTTCCAGTTCTGTTAAGTTAAAAAAAAAAATTACAGCCACAAATAGACAGAGAGAGAGAGAGAGAGAGAGAGAGAGAGAGAGAGAGAAAGAGAGAGAGAGAGAGAGAGAGAGAGAGAGAGAGAGAGAGAGAGATTGTTTATTAGTTTTTTTATTTCCAAATTCCTTGACACTCACAAGATGTGAATTTGAAAACAAAACAAAACTATCGACATTTTGGAAAAATCATTCACTACTATAATAATAATAACAGTAGCTACCGACCGTCATGCTCATACAAAGAACGCCTTCCCCAAAATCAAAATAATTCCAACCCATTAAAAATAAATCCTTAATTTTCTTTTACATAAAAATTTTATTAGCTGATTTTATATTCAACTGGTTTTAACAGGAAAAGTTACCATACCTGACTGTTCGTTATCTGCTGTTATAGTTTTCATCTAATTTTGAAAAAATAAAAAGTGTAAAATCAACAAATTATAAATTAGAAAAATGGCATTTTAAATTCTTAACGAAATAATAAACATAAACTATTCTATTCTCCCTTAAAAAGTGATGTCTCTCTGTCAGTCTGTCTATCTGATCAGCGTTCGAATCCTGGAGCGAAAGAGGTGAAAGAAATTTACGTGTTTCTAAAAATAAAGGATACCTCTGTCCACCTAAGCAGCAAATTGGGTACCTAGTTATTCTTCGATCGTTGTGGGTCGCAGATAAGAGAGAGAGAGAGAGAGAGAGAGAGAGAGAGAGAGAGAGAGAGAGATTGTTTATTAGTTTTTTATTTCCAAATTCCTTGACACTCACAAGATGTGAATTTGAAAACAAAACAAAACTATCGACATTTTGGAAAAATCATTCACTACTATAATAATAATAACAGTAGCTACCGACCGTCATGCTCATACAAAGAACGCCTTCCCCAAAATCAAAATAATTCCAACCCATTAAAAATAAATCCTTAATTTTCTTTTACATAAAAATTTATTAGCTGATTTTATATTCAACTGGTTTTAACAGGAAAAGTTACCATACCTGACTGTTCGTTATCTGCTGTTATAGTTTTCATCTAATTTTGAAAAAATAAAAAGTGTAAAATCAACAAATTATAAATTAGAAAAATGGCATTTTTAAATTCTTAACGAAATAATAAACATAAACTATTCTATTCCTCCCTTAAAAAGAGATGTCTCTCTGTCAGTCTGTCTATCTGATCAGCGTTCGAATCCTGGAGCGAAAGAGGTGAAAGAAATTTACGTGTTTTCTAAAAATAAAGGATACCTCTGTCCACCTAAGCAGCAAATTGGGTACCTAGTTATTCCTCGATCGTTGTGGGTCGCAGATAGGAAGGAGAGAGAGAGAGAGAGAGAGAGAGAGAGAGAGGTGCTAATGTCACCAAAACGGGAGAACTTTGTCGAGATAATTCTTCCTCCCATCTCTCTCTCTCTCTCTCTCACTCTCTCTCTCTCTCTCTCTCTCTCTCTCTCTCTATATATATATATATATATACACATATATATATATATATATATGTATATATATATATATATATATATATTTATATATATATATATATATATATATTAAATCATCAAATAAACATAGAAAATAAAAGGGAAAACGATTCTTAAAAGAATGCTTTTAGAGACCATATAAAAAACATCATGAAATATGTACTTCATAGGCAGTAATTAGTATCTGCTTATATCTCGTATCTCATTACCTATAGAAGATAGAGAATTAATTACAATAAATCAAAAACTATTTCCGTTCCTTAGGAATAATCTCATTTCTTTTCAGTAGAATGAACCTGCTAATTTTTGAGTCGCTTTCACGAATATCAATGAAATCATAAAACTTGATTTCGAAATATATTCCCTAATAGTTTTTTTTTATATCATAAAAGCTATATGTGGAATAATAAATATTCAATTCTATATAGTTATTTAATACCTTATATAACTATAAGTTTATATTCACGGGGTTATCTGCATGCCAAAATATGCAATAAATATCTATGTATTTGTCAAATGACTTGCCTAAGTGCTCGTCAAAGTGGTCGGTAAAATCTATTCAATGTTTAAAAAAAATTTTTTTGTGCTTTTCTT
The DNA here is from genome assembly GCF_036898095.1 of Palaemon carinicauda. NCBI lineage: Eukaryota > Metazoa > Arthropoda > Malacostraca > Decapoda > Palaemonidae > Palaemon > Palaemon carinicauda. The sequence goes on along the minus strand of NC_090746.1, from coordinate 71,666,744 downwards.
TAAACATCCACTAGGGGACGTTAAGGAATAAAAAACTACCCATACCAATAAATGGTTATCGCAAAGTCATCTAAGTAACTAGCTGCATAAACAAACATAAGTTGGAATATGATGAAACATACTCTCAAGTCTTCGAGTGAAGATGAAAACACGTAGGGAGTTGAAAGCCTAATCATATGACGTGTATTAACATGAAAAGAAATTCATACTGAAGAAGAGTTAGGCTGCTGATAAATAAGTGAATGTCAGATTAGAGATTGAGGGGGAGGGATATTTTCATGTTAAATAGGCTGTAAGGGGGAATTTCTGTACATCAGTGAATCGCCTTTTGTTTAGCTTAGCTACTGTGGAATGAATGTGATAAAGGCTGTTCTATTTTTTATTTTATGACACGTGTACACACACACACACACACACACACATATATATATATATATACATATGTATATACATTCCAATCCCTTTAACGAAATCAAAGGTCATACTATACAGCACCTTTTAGTAAAGGATGCGAAATAGAGCAAAGGTATTCCTACTTACCCAGTTTATTTACCAACAACACATTCTTGACAGTTACCTTAATAACAACGAACTTGCAATATTATAATTCTCGTCTTCATATTCTATAATCATTTCTAATTATTTTTCATCTACAACACTTTGCAATATCCAAATCTCTCATTTCCAACCCTTTTATTTACTATACCTTGTTAAATAAAGAAAAAATACTCATGTAAATATACTATGATCTATATATATATATATATATATATATATATATATTATAAATTGTAATTGTGAATGTATATTTCCTAATCAGAGATAAAAAAAAAAAAAAACTTGAAATTAATACCGAAACCTATCTACCCGCAAAGTTTTTCCTTTTTTTTTTTTTTTTTTTAATAACTATAACCATATCATATACCAAATGTTACCATAAGTCGAATAAAAATCTCTATGTCGAATCATTTAAAAGATTTGCATTTTTAAACCAACTAAACTTCTCAATAAGTCTATGTAACATCAGCATTCATCCACGTGTTAGATAAATCATCATTTTAAAATAATTTCTTAAAATATTTTGAGAGCTTTCACCAAGATATCTCACATCTTCCCTTCATATCAATATTAAACATACTAATATAACCTCGAAATACTTATCTTAAAATTCCATTTAGTTTTTACAAAAACATCTTACGCTTTCTTAAGATCAATGTAATCAACACGGTATTTAAATTAATATAACTTGAGAGTATAATCCATAAGAAAATAACTGAACCACAAACTTCTATTATAAAATTACGTTATCCTATCATTTAAAGCAAAATCTTTTTAAAAAGAAAAATAAGCAGATGACGAGATCATGATGTAACAAAGAAACTTAAAAAAATAAAAAGCGTTTTAAATACAATATAATAGATTTCTTTATTATTATTATTATTATTATTATTATTATTATTATTATTATTATTACTAGCTAAGCTACAAGCCTAGCTGGAAAAGTAAGGTTCCAACAGTGAAAAATAGCCCAGTGAGGAAAGGAAAAAAGGAAATAAATAAGCTACACGAGATATTATGAATAATGAATATTTTAAGAACAGTAGCAACATTAAAGCAGATCTTTTATATATAACCTATAATGGGAGACTTAATTCGCTTGCAAGTTTGAAATTCTCAAGTTCCAGTGATTCATTTCCTTATTCATTTATGTTCATTGAAGAGATAATTTTAAAGGCAGTTTTATTTAAAAAAAAAAAACTCTAAAAATACAAGCATATAATTAGATAAAGCCTTTGACATTCTAAAAGTTAAAACGTTTAACTTTCTGTAAGTTAAAATCAGTTAAATTCAAGAGAATTTATGATTCTAGGTCTTATTTTGTAAAGGGAGTGTGGATATAAGCAGGGAAATCTCTGGGATATACGTGTGTGTGCATGTGTGTGTGTGTGTATGTGTTTGTGTATAAATATATACACGCACACTTTTTGTGTCACAAAATATTTCCTTATTAATACGCTAAAGCCCAGAGGTAACAACCCAGGCCACGGACCAATCGCAGAATTAAAAATGGACCATTTCATTTTGCAAAATAAATCGGTGATTAAATCCAACGAGACAAATTTATAATCTACTTACACATGCTGTCACCAAACAGCGAAAAAATAACTACATATTTGGAAAAGTAAGTAGAAAATCTAATTTCTGCAAACATATTTTCAATTCCTTTCATCCTAAAAATATATTCTCTCTCTCTCTCTCTCTCTCTCTCTCTCTCTCTCTCTCTCTCTCTCTCTCTCTCTCTCTCTCTCTCTCTCTCTCTCTCTCTCTCTCATGATAAGTTGCCTTATGGGATAGGCAGTGGTACATCTTGAGCACATATTAAAACTTAGTGCAGAGGAAATTTTCAAAAATATGCATTCCTCCTATAAATACCAAAAGATTAATTATCTATTTTTCTTCCTTACAATTTTTAAAAGGTAAACCATTTTGCAACAATTTCAATAAATAAATAAACATTTTGCAACAATTTCAATAAATAAATAAATAAAAACACAACTTAAAAGTTAAGACTGGGCACATTTCATATTTTGCAAGTCTAGCTTTGAAACTATTTCTTCTACAGACAACTACTGGTTTTTTTAATTCTTGCTCACGTTAGAATTGAGACATAATGGAAAGCCGTAAGATATAATGGTCTGAAATATAAGTTGTTGAGGTCGATTGAAAGCGTGTTGCAACCCTAGTTGGAAAAGCAGGATGTTGTAAGCCCAAGGGCTCTAACAAGAAAAATTAGCCCAGTGAGGATACGAAACAAGGATGTAAATAAACTATCTATGAGAATTAATGAATAAAGAATATAAAAAACCTTAAGATCAGTAAGAAATTTAGATGCCCAAGGGCTCCAACAGGAAAATATAGCGAAGTAAGGAAGCTTAATAAGAAAATAAACTATACATGAGACGTGCTGAGTAAAGAATAAAAAATATCTAAGATCCGTCACAACTTTAAAATTGCCGTCATATATAAACTATGTAGAGAGATTAATGTTAGCTTATTCAACATAAAAACATTCGCTGCAAGTTTGAACTTCCGATCAAATCACTGATATACTGATTTCGATGATAAACTATTTCTCCGAATAAGTTGAATGAAAAGGGCAACGTGAAACGTTTATTAAGTATATTTTCATGTGGACACTGGCGAAACAAAGACAACAGTTCTCATGGAAGGCAGCGAAGCTAGGAAACTGCATCGGCAGTGTTGTCATATATGACAATTATAAAGAATACTGGAAATAAACCCTATAAAACGGAGTAAGGGGGCGTAGTTTAGAATGGAAAATAGAGTTGCCATATAGCTTTATATCACTTAAAATACTAGTTTCTTTCCGATATAGTGACACATAAAGATCATAACAATTGAAGTCATGTTTAAAGGTCCCTAATGAATAGCAGAGGCAAGGGACTGTGACAATGTCCTAGCCAGGACAATGATCTAGATGCTGACCACATATACATACGATCAGCGCCCAAGGCCCCTCTCCACCCAAGCTAGGACCAGGGTGGGACCAGCAATGGCTGCTGATGACTCATCAGGTAAACCCCCGATCCTTAGCTCACAAGGACGGCGAGGTTGCGGATACTACAAGAAACCATCGAGATCGAGCGGATCTCGAGCCCCAATCCAGCAGATTGCCAGACATGGACTTTTCCAGTAGGTAATGCTTACGTAAATCAAATCTCTGAAAACGAAAAGAAAGAGAAGACCTTAATCCTTCACGAAATGCAGTTGCAATGCAATGATCGCCTATATGCAATTCTGGTCATGCATAATCGCTCCCCAAGATGAAATACAATGATTGCAAACTTATCAAAATCTATCAAGAAGAGCTGTAGCTCTACACTGGTCGACATTATAAAATAACCGATAAAACATTTAAAACTATGACAGCTAAGCATCAATCACAGCACGAAAGCTTCCTCAGTAAAAGACCGATGTGAACTTCTTAAAAATAAATAAAATTAGCAGCATGATAAATTGGAGATAATTTGGCTCAATTCTCGTTGAAGGAATTATTGAAAATCATTTGCATTGCTATCTGAGCTTCATGATGAAATAAACTACATCGGCTTGCATACAAAAATCACACTTTTGGCAGAATAAACAGCCTTTATAATATTTTCATAATGAATAATCTTTCAAAGGACCAGCCACCCGTTGAGATATTACCGCTAGAGAGTTATGGGGTCTTTCGACTGGCCAGACAGTATTAATTGGATTTTTCTCTCTGGTTATGGTTCACTTTCCCTTTACCTACACATACACCGAATAGTCTGCCCTACTATTTACATATTTTCCTCTGTCCTCATACACCTGACAGCACTGACATTACCAAACAATTCTTATTTACCCAAGGGGTAAACTAATGCACTGTAATTGTTCAGTGGCTACTTTCCTCTTGATAAGGGTAGAAGAGACTCTTTATCTATGGTAAGCAGCTTTCTTAGAAGGGCACTCAAAAATCAAACTATTGTTCTCTAGTCTTGGGTAGTGCCATACACTCTGTACCTACCATGCTCTTCCACTGTCTTGGGTTGGAGTTCTCTGGCTTGAGGGTACACTCGGGCACACTATTCTCTCTAATTTCTCTTCCTCTTGTTTTGTTAAAGTTTATATAGTTTATATAGGAAATATTTATTTTAATGTTGTTACTATTTTTAAAATATTTTATTTTCCTTGTTTCCTTTCCTCTATGGGTTATTTTCCCTATTGAGGCCACTGGGCTTACAGCATCCTGCTTTTCAAACTAGGGTTGTAGCTTATCAAGTAATAATAATGATATTGTTTTTGATAACAGCAACAACCACCAACATCAATACATTTCTAATGTGATCAATTAAGAGGAGAGTAAAAAATATCTCATACAATAGCGCCAACGTAATTCTTCACATTCCATTAAGAAAAGGAAAATTAATTAATAAATCAAAATTGGTGAATTAGGACCATTTAGCTAGGCGTTGGGGCCTGGAAGGCCAGTGGCAATATGAAGTAAAATGGGATATGTTTGTGTGTGCGTTTGTATTCAGATAAATAACAATGGGTAGAAGAGAGACTTTAATTATGGTAAGCATTTCTTCTAGGAGAAGGACACACCCTAATCAAACCTTTGTTCTCTAGTCTTGAGCAATGACATAGTCTCCCTACCATGGTCTTCCACTATCTTGGGTTAGAGTTCTCTTGCTTAAGGGTACACTCAGGCACACTACTCTATCCTTTTCCACATTTCCTTTTCTCACTGGGCTATCATTCCCTGTTGGAGGCCTTGGGCTTATAGCATCCCGCTTTTCCAATTAGGGTTTTAGCTTAGCTGATACTAACAACAGCAATAATAATAATAATAATAATAATAATAATAATAATAATAATAATAATAATAAAATAAATAATAATAATAATAATAATAATAATAATAATAATAATAATAATAATAATAAACATTTAAGGTATAAAACAAGACTTCTGTCGACCTGCTCACAAGAAAAGCTTTTGTATCAACTATTGGATATAGGCCACTCGATGTCATTTTATTACATTTTATTACATAATTACTTGAGTCACAACACGTTTTAAAGGGATATTTTTTCCCATACAATCGTTTCTTTGTAATATGGTAGGAACCTAATAAAATTTATGCATTATATTTTTCTTTTTTTTTGCAATTTCCAATATATAAAAAAACGAAAATTCTAATGAAAAGTCTTGTAAATTAAAAAATAATTCCATTCTCTTTCAGTGAACTACAAACACTGTGTAAAATTCTGAACGAAAAATATAAGAAAAAAAAAACCCTGTCAATTTTAAATTATCGCCAAAAGCTATATCTTCCAAAAACTCACAAAGGCTTGACTTCAAAAGCCTTCCGTGAAATAAATAAGGAAAAAAATAGAATTAATTACATATGTTAATGACGTCAACCCTTCGTCGTTTTAATGAGTTTATGAAAAGATAAAAGGAAAAAAATACTTTTCCCGTATATCCATAACAGTGCTCTTCCCCCACACTCCGGGGACACGGAGCAAGCAAACAAAATAATATTAAATTCGCAAGCATATTTTGGTAATCAAATTTCCTCTACCGCTTTTGACCAACGGGTCGATCCGACGAAAAATGAAAAAATAATAAAATATAAAACGTAATTACTGACGATCATGAGGTTACTTATGTAAGATGCTGTAAACATGTACACTAATACTGTTGGATCAGTTGATATTAGAGTGAATAGACAAATTGTAAACAACTAAATTGTAAACATCTTGCCTTCACCACGGTTCGAGATAGTGTCGAACAGATAAGTTTACGAAATAATGAACATTATTTCCTTATCGATTTATAGATGACTCAATTCTTAGCAATAAACTTTACTTGTGCCTATTGATAATCGTGATGCTATATCAGAACGCTATGGTAGAATACTAGGAAACTTTTAAAACATTACTAGAGAGAAAGATTATTTCTATCTCAAACCGCGAACATTATGTTAAATAAAATCGTTAAAAGTTACTGAACAACATTTGACCAATAATATGTACTAGATGCCAGGTAAGTTTCATTGTAAAGAAAGCTACTTTTCTATAGATGTAAGGCTTGGGGGAGCACTCAGGTCTACCTGAAAAGTCATAATTAGCTATTGTCTGACTTAACTATGTTTCACGTGGGGAGAAAGATAATTTGGGAATTGGATATACAGACCAATACTAACCCCCCCCCCCCAAATGCCATGATCTGTCCCCTATCTCTTATTATCATTATTATTATTATTATTATTATTATTATTATTGTTGTTGTTGTTGTTGTTAATAATATTATTTCGGAAGTAGATCATCTTTCAAACAGGTTTCATTGAAGATTACATCTGCCTTAGTGTCATCTACTTTGTAATTAAGCCTTTCATTACGAAAGGGTGCCGTGTCTTTCCTCTCGTTTTCAGGCAAGAAGTGGAACGATATAAGCAGGGCTAGCTATATCTATAAGGCTCAGAGCAGTAGTCAATTCGGGTGCTAGTCGTTGATTGGTCCGTAGAGCGGAGGTGGTATCGAGTCTGGGAAGGAGCAGCCCTCACATTGCTTGAGGCGTTCGCCAGGAGGGCATCCGTCAGTCATGCTGCTGTTACACTCACAGTCGTTGAAGTTAAGTGGTTTGTATTGTAGACTGATTGGTAAACAGGCTCCCTGAGCAGGGATCGGCATCAGGAAAGGTGTTCTGCCGCTCAGCTCCCAGGTGCAATGAGTACTGAGCTGCTTCCTGATTAGCTGAGGCGCTAGATGGCTGTCGGGTCACTGATCATCCTTATGCTCGTCGATGTTGGCGAGGGGTTGGTTGGTGCAGTAAGGGAGGAGGAACATTTCTTGAGTAGTGTTGAGGTTTCGTTTTTCCTGCCGAATGAGCAGGGCCTCCAGAATCCTGTCTTCTGCTGTTCGGGGCATTGCCGATGATCATGGTATTCCGAGTGACGTCCACTCGTTTGATGCTTTTGTTGGGCACCAGGAGTTAGTGCATCTTAATAGCTCCCTGCTGAACGTGGCAACACACATTTACAAAGTCTCATCGTTGTCATTTCAAAGCCACAGACTGGGCGTTGGCAGGAATAGACGACATTATACTTCTACACAAAGTCCTGAACGGGAGGGGTCCGGTTGTTATTCACAACGAGGGAACTGGCCCTCATCATTTGATAATAAATTGTCAAATTGATCTCAGTTTCCTCTTGTGTGGCCGTGACGTTGTTCCTAATAATGCCCTCCATAGCCTTGTCGTCTTGCTCTTACATTTTGCACATAAAGCACTTGTGGTACAAGTTGACTCTGAAAGTACTGCTCTCTCTGCTTGGTTCAGTCTCGTGCAATTTATCCATATCATGTTTGACTTATTGGTTGCCCTTCCTGTTGGAGTAGCATTGTTCACAAGGACCTGAGTAATTCTATACAGTTCTTTATAGGTCTCCAACCAGGGAGAGGGCCCAACGAAGATAGGCTCAGATGGTCGAGGTCTTGTACCTAATGGGACATTCACTTCCACTATTCAAGCAAGGGTGTAAGTTAGTGGGTTTCTTGTAGGCAGTGGTGTCGGACTCATGCTCAACAGTTGAGACCAGGACGTCCAAGAAGGGGAGGCGGCAGTTGTCTTGATGCTCCAGCGTAAATCTAAGGGAGCTGTATTCCTTGAAGGTCCTGCGGAGTTCACCTCTGTAGTAAAAAAAAGAGGGTCTTTTACAAAGGGGTTGTCGATGTATCGGACGTATATTTTGGGGTGATCTACACGTGAAAAGACTTGCTCCTTGGGATACTCATGAAACAGTTGGTGAAGAGGACGCCTAGAGGAGAGCCCATCGCAGTACCATGCTTTTGTATGTATATGTGCCTACAATGGGTGGTGAAAGGGGCCTTCTTTGTCCATAATTCCAGGAGAGTGCAGAGAGGATGCTCAGAAATGTTGAGTGCAGGTGTCGAATCGTCCGTAAAGATCCAGTCCAGCTTACATTGATCCACTTCTTGCCTGAAGATCAGAGGAGACGCCCGGCATCCTCTTGCAACGCGTAGTTACTGAAACTCTTCTGTACTCTACCTACCGATGACCAATATAGCACAGCTACTGGCGCCATACAGTACTACTGAGAAAAGGAATATTATTATTATTATTCCCAGAAAGTTTCACAAACACCTCAATTACACACTCAATGAGTGTTAAAATGGATTAGCAGCATCCTATACAAGTCAACATTTTACGGATAAAACCACAACCTTATTGTGGATGATTAGGATGCTCCAAATGTCTACCAGCTGATTCAATGTCCTATTCCCTGTGTCTGCCACTTATGAGTAAACTTTAATCTAAAAACATAATCTAAATAAGTAAAAAAATAATTTAGTCCACACAATCTGAGCGATAAAAAACCCATCATATGACATACACAAAATTACCTGTAACAATATGGTTCAATTATAATTAAAAGGAGGAGATTAACCAGCCCAATGAGTCCAAGTCGACTCTTACAGAGCCCGCCCGATCAACATCGGGAAGAAAAATATTATTCAAAAAATACTTGGGACGATCATATTATAAGAAAGTATATCACTTGGCTTGTAAACTGCTGGAGACGTTGACATCTTTTCTTGACTGATATAGCAGTCAGTTAAAGAAAAGCTTTCAACATTTTCTCTACATAAAAAAATCCTTATCGATATCTACCACGCTAATATTTCAAAGAGTATAAATCCCCCCAAATACTAGGTTAGAGCTGGACCACACCCTCACTTCGCAGCGAATTCCTGTGTTTAGCCCAGCCAACCACCTCTGCAGCTCTCCCTACATTATCTTTAAGGTTACTCGTCACGAAGTAAGGTTGTGACAGGGTGCACTTCTTCTGAACACGATGTACCAGGGACTCGTGTCCAACTGTATATCAGAAAAGCTATTTTATTAATCATATTCTCTCTCTACTATTAAAGTTACCATCTCTCTAGGTATTAATGGAACCAATAATTTTTTTTACCTTGTCAACCTTTCAGATAATAGCCAATTACTGAATTTCTGATGTTGTTCAAGTAATTCATGGAACTCAATTGCCAAGTGTTATAGCGGCTATTGGCCGTATTCCCTTTGTAACAAATAGAACTGCGCTTCTCTGACAAAACGAAGCTTGCTGCTATTAAGAGTACTAAATATTCTAACACATTTTTTCCTGGTTGAATTTACTTTTTTTTTTTACTTCGATGACATTTACAGCGGTTTGACAGACGTATGACTATTCGGTCTCTCCCGTCCATTGGGTGGGAGGTGAGAGGAAAGGGGTCATAAGATGGTAAGAGGGTTGTAGTTAGGAAAGGGGAGGGGGTGGGATGGGTTAAATCTCTGTATGTGTGTGTGCATATCTACCTAAATATTTAGCCGTCCCTTTTAGCGGGTCGGGTACACTAGTTAAAGATATTCGTATATAATAATGAAAAGGGATATGTAATTATTATTTAATAGTTATAAAATGAAAATAGAAAAAACATAAAAATGAATTTTAATGGCTATAATATTAGAAAGCAAAAATATTTTTATCTACATATCTGCGATTATTAAATAGGACACTTCCCTTACCTATCGCGCAAACCCATATCTAACTCATAAGTAAATAAGGTTCAAGGAGCAGAAATACTTCGCAAAAGATACTAGAAGATGCTAAAATTCTAATCAAAGTAACAATAAAACACTCATAAGCTCCCCTAAGTCTCGATGTAAAACTCTAAAAATTTCATAATAAAACAAGTTGGGACGAAAAGTGACACATTCAAGTACGTCTCTCTTAAATTGTATGATCTCTCACTTCGCCACTTGCAATAAAACTGAATATCATTGAAGCTTTACAACAGAGTTCTATATGTACTACCAATACACACATAGCCATGCTTCTCAATCATAAATGTAGTAAATATCACTAATATCTTCAAAGGTTATCAAAAAGGTCACCGATAGAAATAAAAACATATTCAGAGGAACACAGCGATTTTTTTTTCGGAATCTTTTGGCAAAAATAGCGATATAATTAAGCCAGGAAGAATCCATGCAAAAAGATGATACGTACCTACAGAAAAATACAGTTTTCTATGAATAATAAATTCATTCTTTTTCAGAATATTGAAATATAGAAATAAAAGTTATAGAGATCAATAACAGTGAACTGAAAATGGATTAAGAAATCAAACGGGAGAATACCTGACAGGTGGTTTACGCATGTGGATAGACTAGAACAAGTGACAGGAGTAAATACGATCTAGAGGTCACATAATTCCTGAAGATGGAGAGAGTACTTCCAACAGACAAGCAAAATTGGCTATTTCATGGGGTCAAAGTATTGCTGCGGATTTTTTTGTGTAGTTAATTATTCTTAAAAAGGAAAGGCATGATAATAGTTCGCACACACATGTACTTATACTTTATACATATATATCAACACACCGACAAATATCTATATATACATATATATATATATATATATATATATATATATGTATATATATATATATATATATATACATATATATATATATATATATATATATATATATATATATATACACATATACATATATATACATATATCATCAATTCCATATAAAAAATTCCAGCAGAGAAACTATAGAAAAGAATATTCTTGGAAACAATGCTTCTTTCCATTGTAAAACTCCTGTACACTTCAAACGGACAAAGAAAAGACACAGAAAAGTTATCTGACTTTTCACTCGATGGAAACTCTTCAAACACTCTGGTTCAAAGACCTCCCTAGAAAAAACTTACAATAAATGATAAAACACTGTTTTTTAAATTTATAAAACAATCTATGTGTATTTATGCTATACCAGTGTGCGCGACCCGTTAAAAATGACGACTCAAGCATCTAGATATATATGCATACACGCATACACTCAGATTCAAACGTTTCCACCCCCTCCCCCTTCCATAATTACCAAAAGGCTATTAGTGGGAGATTGTGGTTTCCGAGTGTAACCTTGGGATACCTCCCTCTCACCATGGTATGACTACTTCCTCTCCCTCAAACCAGAGGGAAAAGGAGAGACCGAGTAGTTATACGCCTGTCAATGCTACTGAGCATGACCAGAAAAAAAATCCTACTGTATATATATATATATATATATATATATATATATATATATATATATATATATATATATATACATACACACACACACACACACACACACACACATATATATATATATATATATATATATATATATATATATAAAACGAGGCACTTGCTCTCCTTATATAAGGGAGATTCTCATACGCTTTACCCAGAATAGCATAAAAAATACCTATATATTATTACAAACACCAAAGAGTTATTACATCCCCCAGAAGACAGTTAACTCAGGCAAGTAACCCACTGAATAATGCTATTCACCTGATACTCTTAAGCTTCATCTAATTTATATACAGACAATTATTTCTACGAATGGCCTCTAATACATATCCCATGTCGGTTAATTTCTACCAATTTTGGTTAGCAACATTAATAAAATCAATTGTTAAACACAGTTGAAAACATGGATAGAGCTGATAGTTCTCAATTCTTGCTCTCAATCTCTACAGAGCAATAAGAAAATAAATACTAGTAACGGTTTTATGGATATACCACCTACAGTGTGTCGTACGTGGAGGACAGTTGGTAGTGCTTGAAAGTTTTGGGGCCGCTTAAACCCAATAATCCTTTTGTATTTTACGGAATTATTACATTTGAATTAAGACAATCAAGAGCCTTAAAGAGGATCTGACTACCAGAAGGGTACACCTGTTTGTATTTATATACTATTCTTTTATGTATTCTTGTATAATGTATTAAATGGATCATCAATATCATGATTCATCAAATATGAAAAGGATACATAAAAGTTTCAAAACTTTATTTTTAATATGTTTCCTAAGAGACATATGTTAATCTAAATTTAAAAAAGAAATTTCCTCCATTCCAACAACTTTTGGCTTCAATAACATCAAACAATAAACACAAGTTGTTGACAAATCTTTACTCGTATCAAATGCTCCGATATTGGAAAGACTAAGCTACGGTAAGAAAAAATGGATATAGTCAAGATTGTGTTCAAAAGCTTTTGAAGAGCAATAGAAAAACCCAAATCGTTTAAGCATGGTGAAATAAAATATAATTTTGTAATAAGTATGATATTCACTCTACCTTTCTAAAAGCGAATATTTCCAGATGTTAAGTCTGTTTCGCAAAAAAGCATAAGCAACAGACTAGGGAACTACAGAACATTTATGGGTATAACTAACTAAAGAAATAAAAAGGATCGGCGGCCGTCTCTAATAGTTTCTTCAGTAAAAAAGAAAAAAAAATGTTGAAGAAAGATGAAATAAAGATTTTCTTGGTAAATCATTTAAGCTCCGGGATTGTTATCAAGATGATGTTATTGAAATAAATGAGTATGAGGCCGTACTAAATCCTTTGAGCAATTCTCTTCATTCTGAGCCATATAATCACAAATTCAAGGACAAGGGACTTGGTTGCTGGGAATTCAAGCCTTCATAGGATGAATAATTCAAGCCATATTCAAGAAATGAAAATGATGAGGAAGATATCTGTTAAATTACATCAAATTGTTGAATATAACAATGAGAAGAGGGTTAGTGTGTGGCTTTAAAATTATTCTTAGACTAGAAGTGAAAGTAAAGATTCAATATAATTTCAGTTGGAGGAATGGTTCACTATGTAGGTATAAATCTAATAAGACATGAAAAAGAGCTTCATAAAAAAATTTGATGAGAAAGAAAATTAGGATGAAAACATGTTTAGATGAAAGACACGTAAGTTATAAAAATTCTATAACTAAAAAATACTTATATGAGATAGTTTAGTAAAGCTGGAATAGTTGTGCGCAAGAAAGCAATGAAAAGAATCAGTTATGAGATGATGAACAAAAAAAAGAAGAAGCTCTTTAAGAAAATTAGCAAGGAAGGTTTAGTTTATGAATAGATAAGGAGAAATAAGATGTCTGGATGAAATGGGAGCAGATTTAATAATGATACTAGTAAATACAGCATTAGTATTGGTAGTTTAACTAATGGGAATTTTTAACCAAGACTAAAATTCTGATATTTGTTTACAAGACCACGCCCTCCATATACTGCAAACTTATGCAAAGCTATTGTTTTCCTCTCTGTCTTTTTCATAGTTTAAAACAATTCGCCATTTGTGAAACAAGTTAGAATTATAAAAAACCATGGAATTTTAAGAAAAAATGGCCTGGTTTCCTCACTAAATGACCTGGAACTGACATCAACATCGTCAACCAAATAGAACTTCGTGATGCCAGCGTACATTTAAATATTTAAAGGCCGTTCATGAATAGCAAAGGCAAGGGACAAAGCCCTAGAGACTGACCATATAGACATATGATCAGCGCCCAAGCCCCCTCTCCACCCAAGCTAGGACCAGGGAGGGCCAGGCAATGGCTGATGACGACTCAGCAGATAGACCTACAGGTTCCCCCAAAGCCCCCATCCTTAGGTCATAGGGATGGTGAGGTTACAGCGACCAGAGAAACTAACAAGTTTGAGCGGGACTCAAAATATAGTATATATTAAAAATATACTAAATTAAAAAGGGAGTAATCACTCAAAAGTATTACAATTTGTAAATTATATGTTTAATGGACACTGAGTAATTACCTCATTTTTAATATAGTATATATTTTGAATATATATCAAAGAACGCTGGCATCACGAACTTCTGGTTGACTATGTTGACGATGTCAGTTCCAGGTCGTTTAGTGAGAAACCCAGGCTAAGCTTTTTAAAATTCTATAAGTTTTATAATCTTAACTTGTTTCCCACGTGGTGAATTGCTTTAAATTATGAAAAAGTAATAGAGGAAAACAATGGCTTTACATAATTTGGCAGTATATGGAGAGTGTGGTCTTGTAAACAAATACCAAAATTCCTTTGCAATCTATCAATACAAAATACACTAATAACATAATTTAACCGCGAGAGAGAGAGAGAGAGAGAGAGAGAGAGAGAGAGAGAGAGAGAGAGAGAGAGAGAGAGAGAGAGAGAGGCTATTAGTTTTTATGCTATATAATATCTTACAGCATAATCATACTTCCTTTTTTATAAACACAATTGAATCGTCTCTGTATGAGAGAGAGAGAGAGAGAGAGAGAGAGAGAGAGAGAGAGAGAGAGAGAGAGAGAGAGAGAGAGAGAGAGAGAACAAGGCTATTCAATTTGCTTTTATGGAATATATCTTATTACGATATAATCATATTTTTTTATATTTTATATATTCGTGATGTAAAAAAGAAATGGACGACGCTTTTGACGTCAATAGCGCTTGGATAATGATTGTCAAAGGACTGAATCGCTAAGTGGCTAATTGCTTTCCCTCCAAATGCTTTGATATAAGGGATTTAATAGTTTTTCAAGTACAGGCGAATATAAAGTTAGGCCTGGTTAAAAAAAAAAGGAAAATAGGGGTAAAAAATGGAAAAAGAGATATCACCTTCCTGAACGTAAAGGTTATATGAATAAATGAACAAATATTTAAAACAAAACCACGAAGTCAATAATAGTAGTATTTTGAGATACTATCGCTAGAGAGTTATGAGGTCCTTTGACTGTCAAATGATCCAGGATCCTTCTCTCTGGTTACGGTTCACTTTCCCCGTTGCCTACGCATACACCGAATAGTTTGTCCTATTCTTCACAGATTCTCCTCTGTCCTCATACATCTGACAACACTGAGATTACCAAAAATTTCTTCTTCACCCAAGAGGTTAACTACTGCACTGTAATTGTTCAGTGGCCACTTTCCTCTTGATAATGGTAGAAGAGACTCTTTAGCTATGGTAAGCAGCTCTTCTAGGATAGGGACACTTCAAAATCAAACCATTGTTCTCTAGTCTAGGGTAGTGCCATAGCCTCTGTACCTTGGTCTTCCACTGTCTTGGGATAGAGTTCTCTTGCTTGAGGGTATAATCGGGCACACTATTCTATCTCATTTCTCTTCCTCTTGTTTTGTTAAAAGTTTTTATAGTTTATATAGGAGATATTTGTTTTAATGTTACTGTTCTTAAAATGTTTCATTTTTCCTTATTTCCTTTCTTCACTGGGCTATTTTCCCTGTCGGAGCCCCTGAGCTTATAGCATTCTCCTTTTCCAGCTAGGGTTGTAGTTTAGCAAGTAATAATAATAAATAATAATAATATAAGGGAAGGATAATATCTTTAGTGAAAACCTGAGGTCTCCTTTTCGTCATACAAAAAAAAAAAAAAAAAAAAAAAAAAAAAAAAAAAAAAAAAAAAAAAAAAAAAAAAGGCAGCCGCTTCTGGTCCACTGCAGGACAAAGACTTCAGGCATGTCTTTATTCATGACTGGGATATGACCATTTTCATCATTACGCTAGCCAGTGCAGATAGGTGATGGTGGAAGACTAGTCTAATCGCTCACACTAAACCTTACCTATAGTCAATTTCTTTTAGCGATGCTGATTTGCACCAACTCGCAGCGGTGCCCTTTTAGCTCGGAAAAGTTTCCTGATCGCTGATTGGTTGGACGAGATAATTCTAACCAATCAGCGATCAGGAAAATTTTCCGAGCTAAAAGAGCACCGCTGCGAGTCGGTGCAAATCTGCCTCGAAAAAAGAAATGGACTATAGTATTTGCGGCCCTGACTAGTACAACTTTGCTGATCATGGCAATACACAAACCCTTGCCATACGTTATGGTATCCCCACTCAGAAACAAACAAATAATGTTGTACTGCCAGACTAACTAGACAAAATTATGATTTAATACCCATTTATAAGCAAAACTTAAGAACAATATTAAGGGAAAATGTAAATTAAAAATTATTTCCAAGTGTTTTTGATGACAAAACAGAGACTGCTATATAAAAAACTCAACTTTATAGGGAATCTATGAGACCTCAAATGCCGTTCATAAGTAACAGAGGAGTAGAGAGTTAAAATGAAATACCTTGAATAAGAGTAAAAATTCTTCTCTTGATCTCCGTAAAATGGCAGACGATTCAAAAGAATATAGACACTGCATGCCACATCACTTACACCCACACAAAAGGTTACTGATATAATATACAATATATATATATATATATAGATATATATATATATATATATATATATATATATATATATATATATATATATATATATATATATATGACAATCAGCAGAGGTCAGTGGAAGTCAGACGCATACAACAAATAAACCCAGGTAACTAGTTTCAGAAATCATATTTCTCCATCGGGCAGTCAATGGAGAAAATATTTACAAAATAAAATATTCGTATGGCATAATATTATTAATATTATTATATCCTACACATGAACCGACATAAACTCAATGACATACTGGTGCTTGGTTTGCAGCCAAATGTTAACATTGGAAAATACAAAATGTTTGTTACCAAACCTTACATCAAACGAATAAAAGTTAGACTGGTTTGTGAACATAAAAAATAGCAGATAAATAGACCTTACAATGATACAAAAAAATGTTTTATTCTCTCAAGCTTCAAAGCAGTTTTAACTAATAAAATATGAGGCAAAAGTAAAATACCTACAGCCTATGTAGATCATCTCTCTCTCTCTCTCTCTCTCTCTCTCTCTCTCTCTCTCTCTCTCTCTCTCTCTCTCCCTCCAGGGTGCTAGTATAGTTGTGTACATTTGAATTACAAAATAATTTTGAAGCTCTTAAAAGGTAAAAAAAAAAAAAAAAATATTACAAAAAGCCGTCTTCCCACAAGGGAAATGAAAATGGAAAACTTGAGTAAAAGTTAATTCCGAATTTCTAACAGCCTCCGACAGTAGTCTTTGAAAAAAGTTCTGGAAAAAAAGGCTAAAGAAATAAATTATGTTTCACATAACACATATCATATATAATGTATTAAATTACAATTAATTTCTAATTCCAAAACCCCAACAATAACATGGATAATAAAATTAATTACATTATAATAATAATAATAATAATAATAATAATAATAATAATAATAATAAAAACAATAATAATAATAATAAGAATAATAATAAAACAACAGTCTTATTTCCAGTAAAATCCAAATACGAATATAGCATGTGAATAAAATAAACGACAGAAAAAAAATCAAATACATGAACAATTACACCGAAAAATTACTGACAAAAGAATATTAGTAGTAATAACAACAAAGAAAATTGATTTTTGTCGTTCTTAAAATATGTATTGCAAAAAATAACACTTAAAACTCGCAAATTTGATTTCCCACATTCTTTTACGTATGCTAACTTACCCGGCTTGGTCATGTGGGTAGAATGGCCGATAATAACTTATTAGTTAAAGTTTATAAATCAATATGTGCTATGAGGTAGGAGTAACAGAAAGCCTTGGAAGAAAGCCAGATAGATTGTGTGAAGCATGCTCTAAAGAAAGAACTTGCTAATGAGTTCTTTGTGCAAGTGTGAGAATAGACTAATGTTTAGGAACTTTTATTTCAGATGGGGTTCATTCATGATACACACACGCGCAAACGCACGCGCAAACGCACGCGCACACACACACACACACACATATATATATATATATATATATATATATATATATATATATATATATATATATATATACAGTATATATAAAATTAAATCTAAGCAACCGGGCTGCTTTAGAATCGCGCAATTATTAACCTAATAATCTATCGATCATAAAACGTAATTTCTTTTTAAAACAAATACAAGTAATATGTAATTTTATACGTAACATATATACTATATGAATCTAAAATTGAAAACTCGAAAATACAACTGACCTAGAGAGAGAGAGAGAGAGAGAGAGAGAGAGAGAGAGAGAGAGAGAGAGAGAGAGAGAGAGAGAGAGAGAGAGAGAGAGAGAGAGAGAATTTTTTGTTTCTAAAAGTATGCTTATATACTTTTTTCCGAAAGCGTTTTTATTTTTATATGCAAGTGTCGTACTTTTGCTTAAAAGCATTTTGTTTACCAAAGCTGTGAGCGGGCATCATTTAAAATATGCCCGCTCCACAGCTTTGGTAAACAAAATGCTTTTAAGCAAAAGTACGACACTTGCATGTAAAAATGTAAAAAGACCTTCTCCTGCCCACCATCCCCTTTCCACACACACACACACACACACACACACACACACACACACACACACACACAAAATAAATAATAAAAAAGGAGTAGTAACCACTTCTAGTTTTCAAGTCAAAGTCCTTTTACATGTCGTTTTGAAGGTCGATGATTAAGAATAAATCTTTTATGTAATCGCCACGACGTACAATTTTAAAACGCTTTAGTTCTAATGCTTACTTATATATCATTTAATCTTTGTTATGTATTTACTGAATATTTGTCCCTGACCAAACATTTTACTAGATATTTCAGTTTTTTCAGATACAAAATAGCCCTACTAGTCAAGCTAACGGAATACGATACAGGGTACCTTAAAAAAAAAAAAAAAAAAAAAAAAAAAAAAAAAAAAAAAAAAAAAAAAAAAAAAAAAAATCATAATAGTGACTTCTCCCCAAAAAACTTTTCTATAGTTGAGGTCTTATGTAATATTGCAACCCGTGGAGAGGGAACAATAATTGAGTTTGCTTCAAGAGCGCTGGTGTGGACCTAGCCTACATATGAACCATCTAAAGATTTAAATTTTACGTTCATGTACACAGTGGGCTTCCAGAGTAGTCTGGGATTCTGACTAATACGTTGAAGAAGAAACCATTTGCAAGGGTAAATTCCAAGAATGATTTGTATCCTTAAATACAAGACTCCCTACTAGCGATTCTAATTAAAACAAGTTTTTTTTTGGGGGGGAGGGGGAGGGGGCCAATGAAAAGGTAAACGTGACAGCAAGACTAAAGATAGGACAAACTGACAGACATACATTATGATAGACAAACTTATTAAAGTTTGAATTAATGTATTTTGGTCACAGGATCCGGGCACTAAAGCTGGGAGAACTATATAATGTAAATTTAAAAACTCAAAGATCACATTAGAGAAAGAGTTGAAAGAGGCTATACAGGAGGGAAAGAAAGCAGAAACAGGAGTAAGAAAAATAAAAATTGGGTGATGTAGTCTCAGGGAACGTTGCAAAGATTCGTATGTAATATCTACAGTGGATCCTGAGCGAGGTATTTTGACGGATAATGTGAAAGAAACTTACCAGCACAATACAAGAGATTCATTAAAATTAGCCATAAATCTAAGGTACGAATTTACATGTCTGAAACAAGAAATCAGAAAGATGATTTATTAGGAAATAATATATGGCTACGCCGCTACAACCGTTAATCATTCGTGGTTATGCCAACAGCTCTTTAATTTTTATTACATTCTGACTGGTAGAGAATATTATTTTTAAATGCCTCAAAAACATGCTGATAATCACCATATATAATTTCTGGTCTCACATCATTTACCAATGTAAGGATAACGGGGAACACCAAGGTTTTCTATAGTACCCCCTAGAAGTTCAACGATATTCGTTTTCTCTAATATTTTAACAATCGTTTTCTTACATAAATCAGTCTAGTATAGATTGTTTTCGTATTTTTTGCTATTTTTTATTACTAATTTACGTTATTAGTTTTTTCAAACAGGACATTCTTATCAATTCACCCGAGACTTAAAAGAAGCATGAAATTACAAAGGCCAATATAAACAAAGTACTACATCCACAGATAAATAAACGTCTTTAATTGAACAAAAGGATTGCAAAATAGATTCTCTCTAACAATTTAAATATACAATATTGTCTAACATGTATTGAACCGAATATTAAGCTTCTAAAAAGATAATAGGTATAATTAGAAAACGATAAATATATTACAAAAAGTCCCAGAATTATTTCAAAGCTGTAAAATGGGATATAAAAATTTAGAACTATACATAACTGTCCTCTAAGCTAAGGTTGATTAACATGTTCAGGAAACACTCGGTCTGAAACATAACTTTAAAAGCAAAAACTAACTTTTTATAACATGCTAAAAATCTATTCTTCACTCAAATTTCCATAAAATGGAACGCTACTGAGCCAAAAAAGGCAACAACCACCACCTATCTTAACAGATTAATCAAAGTGGTAGCTACATACTACATAATACAATATAAAAGTCAATAGTTATCTATCTAATTAAAAGATATTCAAGTAAGTTCGCGATGAGGCAGGAGCCACTTCTACTTTGCAATAGTATACCATTCAAAATAATAAGAGAAAACAAACTTCCGCAACAGAAAACAGTGACTTTTATGAAAGGGGAAACTATTACATAGCATACAACCCTATTCAGCAAATAACGTAACTACTGTCAGACTTGAAGAATACCAACGCTTTAGTTAAACATAAAGACCAAATTAACAAAATATCCTTATGGAAACAGATGTTTAATGCTTATACCACATACAAAAGGGAAGATTACTTAAAAACAAAACGAAACTTGAGGATTTCTTATATGTTTCGAAGACATGGCGACAATGTCATGAGTATTAACTAAAATAATAAAAAACAACACGCAAAATATTCAATATCTGTTTCTGAAAATACTTAATTTTTCTGTTGGCTACCTTCTGGAAGAAAGTAAAAAATAATAATCTTTCTGTAAGTATTAGATTACTTAATACAAACTGTATTTGTTTAACAATAATAATATGAGGATAAATATTTAAATTCAATGCAATCTATAGAACGATGCTTTCCATACAAACAATTTTGATTTGACAAAATTGAAATGGCA
>NC_090746.1:71627909-71635409 GCF_036898095.1 Palaemon carinicauda | reverse complement strand
TATATATATATATATATATATTATTAAATGCTAAGCTACAACCATAGTTGGAAAGGCAGGACGCTATAAGACCAGGGGCTCCAACAGGGAAAATAGCCCAGTGAGGAAAGGAAACAAGGAAAAATAAAATATTTTAAGAATAGGAGCAACATTAAAATAAACATTTCTTATATAAACAATAAAAACTTCAACAAAACAAGAGGAAGAGAAACTAGATAGAAAAGTGTGCCCGAGTGTACCCTTAAGCAAGAGAACTCTAACCTAAGACAGCACTACCCAAGACTAGAGAACAATGGTTTGATTTTGGAGTGTCTTTCTCCAAGAAGAGCTGCTTACCATAGCTAAAGAGTCTCTTCTACCCTTATCAAGAAGAAAGTAGCCACTGAACAATTACATTGCCGTAGTTAACCCCTTGGGTGAAGAAGAAGTGCTTGGTAAACTCAGTGTTGTCAGGTGTATGAGGACAGAGGAGAATCTGTAAAGAATAAGCCAGACTATTCGGTGTCTGTGTAGGCAAAGGGAAAGAACCGTAACCAGAGAGAAGGATCCAATATAGTACTGTCTGGCCAGTCAAAGGACCCCATAACTCTTTAGCGGTAGTATCTCAACGGGCGGCTGGTGCTCTGACCAACCTACTACCTCCATATATATATATATATATATAAAGTATATATATATATATATATATATATATATATATATATATATATATATATATTAGAATTAAACCTATTTTCATCTTGCAACAAATTCAATCTTATTCCATATTAGAAAATATTCGGGACTCAACTACGAGATCTAGGTTCGTGCCACCCAAGGTTGGTTTGATTTAAATAAAATTATTTAAATCAAGTGATTTAAATCCATTCAAATCAGAGTACAAAAATCATAATTTAAATCAAAAGGAAATAAACTTTATTGAAAATAATTCAAATGTTTTATCAATTACCAAAAATGAAATATCTCATCATTGAATTCTACATATATAAATATAATGCAGTAAACACACGCACACACATATATATATATTATATATATAATATATATATATATATATATATATATATATATATATATATATATATATATATATATATATATATATATATAGATAGATAAATAGATATATAAATGAAGAAGGAAAAAATGTTACGTTGCAGAAGGAAAGTATCAAGTGATTTAACTATTGGATTAGGAGTAAAAAATCATGATTTAAATCAAAACAAAATATACTGTACTCAAAATAATCTAAGTGTTTTATCAACTTCCATAAGTAAAAATTTAATTATATATATATACACACGATGTACAGTATTCATTATATATATATATATATATATATATATATATATATATATATATATATATATATATATATATACACATACATACATACATAAAGAAGACGGAAGAAATATGTAGTTGTATGGGGAAAGTATGGGGAAATAAATCTTAGTCCTGCAATGATCCTGTTCTAGTCCTGTAGCAAGTCAGGCACCAGCAAATCATTGCCATCTCTTTCAAGAAGAATATTCAAAAGCATAAAACACGACCAAGGATGGTCTTTTTGTTGATCATCTTATCATATCCTCCTACCCCTATTGACGCAAAGGGTCTCGGCTAGATTTCGCCAGTCATCTCTATCTTGAGCTTTTAATTCAATACTCCTCCATATATTATCTCCGGTAATAGTTTACATCACCACGCTCTTCATTTACTCCAAAATAATGAAATCCTACAGTTCTCATCTTCTTGCACAGTAATTAGGTGGTTATTTAAATTCTGGGAAAGCAAAAAATAGTAATACATGTTGCACAGGGGTAGGGGGGGGAGAGGTTTGTGGAGGAGGCACTATACAACCTGGAACCGACATCGTAAACATAGTCAACCAAAGAGAAGGTCGTGACATCAGCGTACATTTGGTATAGATTCAAAATATTTACTAAATTAGAAATTGAGTAATTACTCAAAAGTGTCACTATTTGTGAATGGTATATTTTACATGGTAAATACTTGACAATAAATGTTCTATTTATTTACTTTAAAGAAACTTTTTATGAGAATGACTATTTTTACAGCGTATGTTTTCATTGGCGGGAAATTGAAACTGAGAATGTCAGATCGTAAGATGGCGCTGTCAGCGATCGAGCCCTTGAAATACGAATGTGGCTGTGTGAATAGTATTTTTGTGTTAAGAGGTAATTTGAAGGAGATAAATTTATAAATAAAGAACACAAATGTGGCCGTTGTGATAATAAGTGACAACTTGACAGTAAAAGGTGGGTTTGGCAGTGACAGAAAAAAGCTGCCATTGGAAAACAGAGTGCCAAGAAGTGCAATTGTTCTGTAGCAGTGTTTAAAGGGGGTTGGCTGTCCCAGGCCAAGGTGAAGGTTGGAGATAATTTATTTTTTAGTGGAGTCTATCTAGACAAAATATTCACTTACGAATTCATCCGCCGGGAAATAGGGCGGACTAATAAAACCATTGGTGACTGGTCTAATTTTATCAGGGAGGTCCTTGGAAATTACTGTGAAGTGGTGAGGAAGCCTATTGGTGGCCCGGGTTTAACAGTGGAAATTGCCGAAAGCAAATTTGGGAAAAGGAAGTACAATAAAGGCCGAACAGTGGATGGCCAGTGGGTCTTTGGTGGTATTTGCAGGGAGACCCGTGAATTTTTTTGCGGATCCAGTGGTAACTCGGGACCGGGAAACATTGTTGGCAATAATTAAGAAGTACGTGTTGCCAGGTACCACCATTATATCAGATTGCTGGAAAGCCTACGATTGTTTGGGAACTGAAGGCTTCGATTACCAAACAGTGAATCATACTTATGACTTTGTGGACCCAGAAACTGGTGCCCACACCAATACAATTGAGAGGCAGTGGCGCAGTTATAAGAAGTGGGTGCCAAAATTCGGCTGGAAGAAGTACCATTTCAGAGGGGATCTGGCACGATTTTATTTTTTGTCAAGGTGGAAGAGCCTAGTAGACCGTTACCACCATTTCCTGCTTGCAATGGCAGCTTTATACCCTCCCACAAACTAGGTATGATAATTTAAGATAATTTAATATAGTAGTATAGTAAATGAAATATTAAAAAGTAGTATAGCAGCAGTGGGTCTAAGGCAGGCATCATTACGCAGGGGTCAATAGATGGCGTTACTGTAGCAAACGTATTCTTGGAAAAATAGTCATTCTCAAAATAGTTTCTTTAAAAAATGCACTTTAATAAGATTTATCATCAAATATTTACCAAATATAAAATATATTTGGTAAATATATATACACTTTTGAGTAATTGATCCATTTTTAATTTAGTATATATTTTCAATATATACCAAATGTACTCTGTCGGGACCATAGTGCCACCGTGCCAGTAGTTCAGCGTCTCTCGTTAAAGCTGGATGGGTAGATTATACGAATTATGGTGCACCATTCTGGATTTAATAGGGCCCAGGAATCAGTGGCCTCGTGATATTCCAGGCTATTTTTGGAAAACTGGCACATTGAAAAACAAAGAACGTTTCAAAATCTCAGTGTTTTCATTTGTAAACAGGCTACCGCAGCACCTACAACTTGAATGGTGTGCTATTAGACAACTTTTGAGAGACCAGGCCGCCTGGAATCATATAAATTATCTATGGGATAAATTCGAAAAAACTAGTGATTATGACCGGGTTTACTGGAATTGGAATGCAGCCATGGGCGTTGATCAATATATTGGTGGTGATATCCATTATTATTAACAAGGTAAGTTCGTTGTGATATTCTATCAAACGGGCTACTAGGACGCCCGAGGAAACCCCCCCCCCCTCCCCCGCTACCAACCAACTCCCTCCCCCTCCCCCCTCCCATGTGCAACATATATTGCTATTTTTTGCTTTCCCAGAATTTAAATAACCACCTAATTACTGTGCAAGAAGATGAGAACTGTAGGATTGCATTATTTTGGAGTAAATGGAGAGCGTGGTGTTGTAAACTATTACCTTATCTCCTACTTCACACTTCATAGTTCTCAGCCTAGTAGACCTTGGTCTTCCAACTATTCAAGTGCCATGTGGAGCCCAGTTAGACGTTTGGTGAACTAAACTATCTCAGGGAGTGCGAAGAGCAGCACTCACCATGATCTCATCCACATATGGCACTCAAGTGATCTCTCATAGTTTCATTTCTAATCCTGTCCTGCAATTTAACTCCCAATATCCTTCTGGGGGCTTTGTTCTCAAATCTACTAAATCTATTGGAGATTGTTTCATTGTTCTACCACGACTCATGTCCATACAGTAACATTGATCTCACTAAACTTAACTCATTAAACTCATTAATCCTTTCTCCTTCCAATGATATATCTTCCACTGCATATTCCGTTCTCAGATGATGAGATATTTCATGCATTCTGGTAAGCAAGCATTGTAAATCCTGTGGTGTTTTGCTAATAAGGACAGCGTCATCAGCATACTGTAGGTCAGCTAATTTCCTATTACAAATCCAGTCCAATCCTTCTCTACCATCCCCAACTGTTCTATGAATTACAAAATCCATGAGGAGGATAAACAACATAGATGACAACACAATCCCTTGGAGTACTCCGCTGTTCACAGGAAATTCGTTTGATAGGACTCCATTAACATTAACTTTGCATTTGCTATGCTCATGAACAGACTTAATCAAATTTCCATATTTAAGAGGAATTCCATAATAACGCAGGACTCTCCATAAAACTATCCTGTGTAGACTGTCAAAGGCTTTTTCATTGTCCACAAGTGCCATCAAAAGTGGATTTCTATGTTCTATGTATTGCTAATGAAAATTTGGTCAGTACAACTTCTACCTTTTTCTGAATCCTGCTTGTTTATCTCTCAGCTTTTCATCAATATTTCTCTCTAGTCTTTTTAGAATGCGCATACTAAATATTTCATGACAAATGACGTAAGTGTGACGCTCCTGTAATTATTGCAATCAGTCAGGTCTCTTTTTTTTTTCATTTTCTATTTTCACCAATACTCCTAACTCCCAACCATCTTGTTTTGCCTTTTCATGCTAAATTCTACAAAATAACCTTGTAAGTATTCTGGGGGTCACTTTATTTTCAGCCAGTATCATCTCAGCAGTTATTCTATCGTAACCAGGGGCTTTCCATCTCCTGCGTGTTTTTATAATAGATTCAACTTCAGACTGACTGAATTCATTCATGGGCACATCAGGATTTTCATCAGCTTCAGGTATATTAATTCAATTATTCCCTACGTCTATTCATGACCTCACTAAAGTGTTCCATACAAAGATGCCTTTTCTCACCATCTGTTCTTATAACAGACCCATCTCTCTTTTTGATAGGCATGTGCTTCTTTTTCTTTACCCCCACAGTGATTTCATAAATAATTCTATGAGCAATTCTTACACCATAGCCATTCCCTAAATTCATAAGTATGTGAGCTTCATTTGCTTTCCTGTCTAAATACTCCCTCCGGTCATTCCTGGTTTTTCTTTTGATCTTACAATCAATACTGGAATACTTAGCATGCTCTACCTTGTAATTTTCATTACTTCCTCAAAATGTTTAACGATCAATTTCTGTCTTTGTCTCCCTTTTGTAGTATCCCACGTATCATTTGATATCCATGGCTTTCTCTTTGTAATTGCATGTCCCAAAATTTCACTACTAACTGACTGATATCTGTTCTTAACATCAGAGCACTCTTCATTAATTGTCTGCTATTCGTCTTATAAAGTCTCTAAGACTGCAAATCAATTTCTACATTCAATTGAAAATTTTTCTCTGTGCTCATCTTCCACTAGCTTGGTTGTATCAAAACTAGGTATTCTATCTACCTTTCTGTTGGCTGCTTTCAGTTTTAATTTCAGTGTGGAATTGAGAAGCTGGTGATCACTACCAACATCTGCACCTCTACAGCTTCTTACATTTCTCAGAGTCCTCCTTCTCTCTTTATTAATGGCTATGTGATCTAACTGATCTTTGTAATTGCCACATGGTGACATCCATGTACATTTTTGAATGTCCTTATGCTGGAAAGGGTACCGCCAATGACATGATTGTTTGATGAACAGAAACTTATAAAACGTCCCCCATTTTCATTTGCAACTTCGCCAAGATCCTCAACCCCCATCACAGTCTCTATCCATTGATTATTCCTTTCAACTTCAGCATTGAAGTAACCAATCACGGTTTTCATGTGTCTCTCTGAGATCTCATATATTACACTCTGTAGTTCTTCACAGTATTCATCATTTTTTGGTGCATAGCAAACTATACTATTCATATTGCACTGCTTTGAATTAAACGTGATAGCATTCATCATTTGTTGGTGCATAGCAAACTATACTATTCATATTGCACTGCTTTGAATTAAACTTGATTTAAACTTTGTTGATAAAAACAAATAATTCAGTTATCGAAGTTTAATAAGCTTAATCTTTTTAATGCAAAGTAACAGAAGTATAATTTGTTATTAATAAAATCCAAAATTAACAGATAGAAAAGTTGGCACATTTCTTCAGCAAGCATCAGACAGGGATGCAGTGTTAATAGATTCACTTTTCCCATACTACATCCATCTTGGGTAATGTTTATCAAACTAAGGTTTCAATTAACACTAATCAAGTTTAACACCAGAAAATGACCTCATAAGACCGAAACAAATGATTAGCAGCAGCAAATAAGTATTAATTTAAAAAAAAAAAATAGAAATAAAAATAGAACCTGATTTAAATAAAAATAATCGGATTTAAATCAAATTGATTTATTTTTAAAATCATGATTTTTTCAACCCTGTTGCCATCACACAAATAAAAAAAATCACAAAATAGAGATTGATATTTTTAGCCCATCGAATCTGATGAATATTCACGATTGCTAAGATCTTCCCTTTAATGATACATTGGCATATGGCCCCTATATTAATATCATTTCACATATCACAGTCAATGTTTAGTTCATCATAAGATAAGGACTCTCTGTCTGTCTGTCTGTCTGTCTGTCTGTCTGTCTGTCTGTCTGTCTGTCTGTCTGTCTGTCTGTCTCTCTCTCTCTCTCTCTCTCTCTCTCTCTCTCTCTCTCTCTTACTTCATTTCCTTCACCACCATTCCTAAACATCAGGAACTTTACTGCGAGGCACACACCCCCCAGGAGTGACAAAGCCCTCATTTGTATTTCCATCTGGGAACTCTCCGCGTATCCACACATCCCCTGAGAACATTACCAGGAAAATGGGATGAGGAAGGAAGCAATGAAAAGAAGAATAAAAAAGGGAGACTGCAATCAAGGAAGAAAAACTACATCTGCAGGCACTGTAGACAAGTTGGAATGGAGAGAGGGAAAGAGGACGCAAGGGAAAAAAAAAAAAAGAGAAATTCAGGAAGAAGGAAATGAAGGAGATGGAGATGAGATGACAAGGTTGAGAGGAGGAGGAGGAGGTAAGGAAAGGAGGAGGAGGAGGAGAAGGAATAATATGATAAGAATGGAAATAGACTAGTGCAGT
>NC_090746.1:71607909-71622909 GCF_036898095.1 Palaemon carinicauda | reverse complement strand
GAGTGTCCTTATTCTAGAAGAGCTTCTTACCATAGCTGAAGAGTCTCTTCTACTCTTACCAAGTGGTAAGTATCCACTAAACAATTACAGTGCTGTAGTTAACCGTTGATCGAAGAATTATTTGGTTATCTCAGTGTTGTCAAGTGTATGGGGACACAGAAGAATGTGGAAAGAATATGCTAGGCTATTCGGTATATGTGTAAGCAAATGAAAAATTAGCCGTAACCAGGGAAAAGGATCCATTGTACTATTGTCTGGCAAAAGGACCCATTACCTCTCTAGCGGTAGTATCTCAACGGGTGGCCGGTGCCCTGGCTCTAACAAGTATTACTGCTCCAGAAACGCAAATAATGTCCACAAACAAAATCTTCCAACTTTTCTCTTCCCTCAAAGAACATCTAATGTACAATTAGACAGGAATTCCTGGCACACCTTGCTCTGAGAGAGTGCACCATGTCGCACCTTTCTGCATGACAAGTAACCAAACAGATCGTGTAGGGATAGATGATGGGGCCTCATAGAGAAATTCGCACCGCAGTAAGGGTGTGACAGGTTGCACTTCCTCAGCGAGAAGTGTACGACGAATTTTTGTGTTCAACTGTACCATTTGAAAATGAAGTCAATTAAGTGCAATTGTTTTTCCCGGATACTCCAGTTTCAAAAGGAAATGAAGAAATAAACAAAATTATTTTGATGACGGGGAATCATTATGGTAACTTAAAAGAAGCCTTTTGCCAATAATAAACAAAAATCCCCTCATGCAATGTATATCGATAGGTTACTGAAAGATCAGTATCACATAATTTTCAAGAGATGTCTATACTTGTTTAAAGGTCGCAAAACCACTAGCTAACTATACAATATATGTTCTACGTAAAACAATATTTCTATTACATGTATTCGCTAAGAAAAACTTGAACAATTATTGAAAATTGCTGGCAACAGTTAGTGTTATGACTCGTCCTTATAAAATAAGTCAATGGTTATAACCTATAAAGAAAAGAAAAGAAAAATCAAAAGACCAGGGATTTAACACAATAAAAAAAATATATATCATAAGGTACCTAATTTTGTTTTGATTCCTAGAACTCTTTCAAAATTTTTATCCTCCTGAAAACCAATTATCTACTCTACATAATAAAGTTTCTGGCCATACACACACACACACACTTACATATATATATATATATATATATATATATATATATATGTGTGTGTATATATATATATATATATATATATATATATATATATATATTTATATATATATATATATATATATATATATATATATATATATATATATATATATATATATATATATAATGAATAGACAATGTCTTATTGTGGTCCAACAATCGAAGATAGTATCTCTTCGGACAGAAAGTCCTGCAGATAGGTTTTAGAATAATAGCAGAAATACATTTACTTAGCTCCATTTATTGTTTGTATTGCTGCTGTTTTGCTGAAAACTATCTGCATGGCATTAGTTCCGAAGAGAAACTATTTTCGATTATTGGATTCCACTACGACATTGTCTGTTCATTGTAAACGTAAAGTAATAGGTCCAAGTACCATATATATATATACACACACACACACACACACACACACATATATATATATATATATACATATATATATATATATATATATATATATATATATATATATATATATATAATTTATTGACCCGCTGAGGGGAATTGCTAAACGTATGAGTACTTGGTCTTTCCCAATCCCTAGGGTAGGGGGGAAGGGAGTAGTGACACTCTGGTGGGAGTGGGTACCCCCAAGATTTACACAAGGAAACCACAATCTCCCAAAAAATGGCCCAAAATGCCCTGTTGTAGTTAAGAAAGAGGGGGGGGGAGGTTTGAATATGTTTGTGCATACCTTTCTAAATATTTAGGTGTTACCTCTGACGGGTCGCGTATACTAATTGGAAATAAAAGATAACTAATCCCATACGGTACCTAATTTTGTTTATTATCCAAGAGCTCTTACCAAATTATCATCGTCCTAATAAACAATTATGGGCATTTCTAAATAAACCTTTCTAGTACTGCTTCAAAATTTTATCGTCCTAAAACAATTAAATCTAAATAAACCTTCATAGTACTGTTTGAAAATCATCATCGTCCCTCCCAGAAAAAAAATTAACAATTATATCTAAACAAACCTTCCTAAGACCGTTTCCACATTATTATCGTACTAACAAATAATTATATCTAAATAAACCTTTCTAGGACCGCTTCAAAATTTTATCGTCCCAAAGAACAATTATATTTAAACCTTTCTATTACTGTTAAAAAATTATTGACGCCCTAAAAACCGATTATATCAAGACAAAACCGAAATCAAAACCCAATAAACGTAAAATGAAATATCTGGAACCGACTAACGTACCACATGACCTAAGTCGGGAATCCAGAAATTCTAAAATGATAATATGCGTCCTTCCTGCAACCAATTAGCAGCATCAACATTAATATATATTCTCTGGGAAACCAAGCCACATCTTAGGCGTGACAGGAACATCACAGCTGGACGACACGAAGTGACTAGACAATTAACACGACTGTTATTCTGTTACCTACAGGCTGTAAAATGTAATACTTGACGAGGTTGATTTGATAGGTCATAGTTGATATATTAGGCTTAAATAAGATTGTTTGTTTTAACTGATATATATATATATATATATATATATATATATATATATATATATACACACATATATATATATATATATATATATATATATACACACACACACATATATATATACACATATGTGTATATATATATATATATATATATACACACATATATATACATATATATATATACATGGGCAGGACATAAACTGAGAATGACAGACAATAGATGGACTGATAGATTAACGGAATGGGTTAATATAAATTGCAAAAGAGGCAGGGGAAGAAAGAGAAGACGATGGATTGACGAGATAAAAAAATAAAATGCGGGTATTGACAGGCACAGAAAAACATTGAACAGACGCGAGTGTCTAAGGTATTTGTCCTGCAGTGGATTAGTAATGGATGATGATGATGATGATGGATACAGGTATGTGTATATATACATATATTTATATATATATATATATATATATATATATATATATATATATATATATATATATATATATATATATATATATATATATATTATATATACTGTACACACACGCGTATATGTGAATTTTCGCCTAATATTTGTCAACTACTAAACTTCAACATTATAAAATATATATCTCATACAGCACGCTGGACGAGGTAAAGGAAGGAAACACGGTAGTAATTCTAAAAAAATAAAAAATAAAACATTATACAAAAGAAATATAAAAAGACTGAATCCAACTATGCAAGCTCACATGAGAAATTTAAGGTAAATTCTAGAAGACGGTTTATCCAATTCAATTCCCATCTGATCATCCTTCTTCCTCTTCCTCTTTTTTCTATTCTCGGCCTTCAATCAGTGTCAGCAACACATCTCCCTTTTGCATAATGCAAGGGCAATATAGCTCATCTCACATTTCTCCAATATTTCCCCTGGGCACATTTAAGTCTCTCCCTTGAGTACTGCGCGGTTTGAAGTCCATTGCACACATTATTTTTTATTCCTATAAAATCCTTAATATTGAAGTAAGTCGAAAGAGAGATTTAACAATGATTTTATATATATATATATATATATATATATATATATATATATATATATATATATATATATATATATATATATATACACACACACACTAACAACAAACAATACAGCCGTTTCCAGAGCACTGCAGGACAAAGGCCTCAGAAGTATCCTTAGTCATCTCTGAAGCTTGTCAAGTTTTCATCATCCCGCAGGCCAATGCAGAATGGTGATGGTGGAAGACTTTTATCTGATCGATCATTAGAAACCAACATAGTATGGGTAATGTGACGAACCAAGAGTAGGTTGTGAGCCAAAGTCGAGATGAATGCAACTGAGTAACTTTATTATAGACACATCGAGTATATATACACACTAGGTTCCGGCAAGAAGGTCACAAACTACAAACATGCTATTTCTTGTCCAACTGGCAACTGGTTCTGTTAACAGTTATTAAAATAGGTAGACAGGTTTATGCAAGTTGCTGTCAGTGGGAGGGGAGAGCGAAGATACAAAGGATGATATATACAGAAAAGAGAAATGTCGTTACTATGTACGATTGTGTGACACACGAGTGGTACATGGCTGCCCCCCCCCCCCCCCCCCCGTAAAAATGACATACTGTACATATTAAATAGGGCGGCAAAATCTAGTGAGGCGAACTGTAGGCGGGTCATCTGGCAGGATATAAGCAGGTTTTAGACGATCAACGGAGACCCAATCTTCTTTCCCATGAATGTTTAGTAGGAATGCTTTTGGATTACGTCGGATCACAAGGAAAGGGCCCGTGTAAGGGGGGTGTAAGTGGTGGCTTGCTGGTGTCGTTGCGTAAGAAGACGTGCGTTGCAGAGTGCAAGTCTGTCGGTATGTGATGCTTTGCTGGGGGCTTGTAAGTCTGGCTGCATGGAGTAAATTTTCCCAGAACGTGACATATGCACTGGAGATCATCGGAGGAGGTTGCAGAAGGAAAAAATTCAGCACGGATGACCAACGGGTCCCCATACAGTATTTCAGCTGCTGAGACGTCCAGGGCGTCTTTAGGAGGGGTCCTTAGTCCTAGGAGGACCCAGGGAAGCTGAATAAACCAGTTGGAGTCCTTGCAGCGGGGCATCAAAACTGCTTTGAGGGTGCCATTCCATTGGCAGCGGGGTTGTAGGCAGTTGTCTGATGAAGGGTGATCCCCAAGAGATTCGCTAACGATGTCCACAATTGAGAGGTGAAAGTGGTACCCCTGTCAGAAGTAATATGCTCAGGGATACCAAATCTTTCTATCCATCCTGAGAGTAAGGCACATGTACATGAGGCGGACATTGCAGTTTCCATGGGAATGGCTTCAAGCCAACGAGTGGAGCGGTCGATGACGGTAAACAGGTAACGATGTACTTGTGATGCGGGTAGGGGGCCTAAAACGTTGTCGTGAATGTTGGGGAAACAATGCAGAGGTTGAGGAAAGTTGCCCACTCCTGAATCCGTGTGTTGATGTACTTTGGAAGTTTGGCAAGAAGTACAGGCACGGACCCAATCCTTAGCATCCTTAGTAATGCTGTGTCAAATGAACTTTGTCTTCAGCAGCTGTGCAGTAGAACGGTGCGAGGGATTTGAAAGGCTGTGAATTAAATCAAACACCTGTCGGCGCAAGGGAGCAGGAATCCACGGTCGCGGTCTACCAGTACTGACGTCACAGAGGAGGGTGGTGTTGGAGTCGTCGAGGGGACGTCTTCCCAACGGAGGGATGTGCAGGATGTCCTACATGCTTGATACTCTCGATCCTGTCGTTGGTCTTCAGCCAAGGCGTCGTAATCCAATCCCGGTAGAACAGCGGCCAACATGTTTCTTGACAGGACATCGACAACTGGATTCATTTTCCCAGGGATGTGTTGAAGGGTGCATTTGTATTCAGCCACGGCGGAGAGATGTCGGCGTTGACGGGCGGACCAGGCGTCAGACTGTCGAGTGAAGGCATGCACCAGAGGCATGTGGTCTGTGTGAATGACGAAGGGCGTACCTTCTAAGAAATGGCGAAAGTGGCGAACAGCCAAGTGCACCACCAGAAATTCATGATTGAAGGTAGAACAACCCGATTCTGCCTTGGACAGTTTTCTGCTGAAGAAGGCCAATGGGCGGGGCAAGCCGTTGACCACCTGTTCAAGTACTGCACTAATAGCGACGTCGCTGGCAACGGTGGAGAGAAGGAAAGGGGCATGTGGGATGGGAAAAGTGAGACCAGCAACGGTTGATAGGGCATTCTTTGTGTTGCAGAAGGCCGCTTCTTGGAGGGAACCCCACTTCAGGTCTTTTGGCTTGCCCTTGAGAGAGACGTAGAGGGGAGCAAGAGTGGGGGCAAGGGCTGGCAGAAAATGGTGATCATAGTGAATCATGCCCAAGAATTTCTCCCGTGCTTTGACGGTCGAGGGCGTGGGGAAGTTCTGAACAGCTGCTTCCTTCTCAGGGAGGGGATGGACTCCATCGGGAGTGATGCAATGCCCTATGAACTCCATATTGTTGGCGCCAAAGGTACAGTTGTCGTAACGGACTACAAGGCTCTTTTGTTGTAGGCGGTCAAGCACTATGCGCAGGTGACGGAGGTGTTCCTCTTTTGAGGAAGAGAACACAAGTATGTTGTCCACATAACATACACAAAAGGGGAGGTTCCCTAAGATGCCATCCATGAGACGTTGAAAAGTGGCCCCAGCAATATGAAGGCCAAAACAGGAGTAATTGAAGGTGTATATACCGATGGGAGTGGTGATGGCGGTCTTGGGGATGTCTTCTGAGTTCATAGGCACCTGATAATACCCCTTCAGGAGGTCGAACGTGGAGAAAACCTTCACTTTGTGCAGGTAGGAGGTCACGTCGGCGATGTTTGGGAGGGGGTAGAGATCCGGTTCTGTTTGCATGTTTAGGCACCTGTAATCCCCACACAGACGGGGGGAGCTGTATTTCTTCTGGCCGATGTGTAAGGGTGACGACCATGGACTGGAGGCCTATTGGCAAAGGCCCATTTCTTCCATTTCGGCGAACGTCTGTTTGGCGGCTGCCAATCAATCCGGTCCAGACATCTGAATTTGGGGTCCCCTAAGTCTTGATATGGAGATAAATACCATGTTTGGCAGGAGCCGTGGGCGTTTGGCGAAGTTCTGGATGGAAAACTTCCGGCTACAACATGAGGAGGTGGGCGTAAGCATCCGTGGGTGCGCTGATGTGGAGAGCGAGGTTGGAGGGGGCGGGTTGAAGAGGTGTCGTCAAGTACAAGACAGCGTTAACCAATCGTCGGTGGGCGACATCGACCAAAAGGTGGAAATGAGAGAGAAAATCCGCACCGAGGATTGGCAATGTGACGTCAGCAACGAGAAACTTCCAATTAAATTTACTGTTTCCAAACGATAATATGAGGTTCTCGTAACCGTAGGTGGGTATCGCAGATCCATTGGCAGCTACCAGACGGACGTTAGCAGACTTAGAAAGACTACGTCGTGTCCTGAAGAGTTCCCTTGCCAAAAGAGAACAACAAGCACCCGTCTACCAAAAATCGTACGCCCGTTCCTGCAACACCTAAAAAGAAAAGATTAGAAACACGGGAGGCCACTGCCATGAGCGATGGCCTACTTACACGTTTTTTGGCCACTGACAACCCTTGGCAAATTTCTTCGCAGCAGCCCCGAATCAGGAGTGGAGGTAGCAAAACTGCGGCCGATGGGCAGCAGTAAGTGGCTGTAGAAGTCGTTGGTTGTGGCGCGAGCAAGTGGTGGGTGATGGGTGGCTTTGTCGCCGCTCAGGCAAGTCACGGGGTAGGCGTGTGTGTCCTATGACATTCACGTCACCTTCAGTTGACGTTGAATAAGTGTCCTCTTCGTCAGGAGT
The DNA here is from genome assembly GCF_036898095.1 of Palaemon carinicauda. Taxonomy (NCBI): domain Eukaryota; kingdom Metazoa; phylum Arthropoda; class Malacostraca; order Decapoda; family Palaemonidae; genus Palaemon; species Palaemon carinicauda. The sequence goes on along the minus strand of NC_090746.1, from coordinate 71,615,379 downwards.
GGAGGCGTTGATGGAGGTCTTGAAGGTCGTGAAGTGGCTGTCCATAAGGGCGTCGGCTTTGGTCATCAAGTCATTTATGGGTAAACTATCGACATCGGGTATGGCAGCGCATACAGGTTCGGGTAAACGGCGTACCCAAAGGGCATGAAGTAGGTTCACCTCACGAGGAGACCGTCTGATGCAGGTTGCAGGCGAGCGATACTGGTCATTTCCCTTAGGGCGAGCGAAGCCCTTTGGTCTCCCAACGGTTGTTGAGAGAGCTGAAAAAGCTTTGCTATACGGGTGGCTGGCGACGGCGAGTACTGCTGCAGAAGGTATGTTTTGAGGGTGTCATTCTATTGGGGTGTCTCCTTGTTCAAAAAGCCAGTCAGAGATTTCCGGGAAAGTGTCCTTGGGTATCGCCGCGAGAACATAATCTGCTTTGGTGGTTGAGCGAGTCACGCCCTTGATGCGCGCTAAAACTAAGCAAACGCCTCTCTGCTAGCGAACGACGAAAGTTTGAATGGGGCGGTGCCAACTTCCGTGGAGTCCGCCATAGTAACAGTGAGGGGGGGGAGGCAGGAGGAGGGAGTCGACCTCCGGGGTCACCAATGTGACGAGCCAAGGGTAGGTTGTGAGCCAAAGGCGAGATGAATGCAACTGAGTAACTTTATTATAGGCACATCGAGTATATATACACACTAGGTCCCGGCAAGAAGGTCACAAAATACAAACATGCTATTTCTTGTCCAACTGGCAACTGGTTCTGTTAACAGTTAACAATGAAATAGGCAGACAGGTTGATACAAGTTGCTGTCAGTAGGAGGGGAGAGCGAAGATACAAAGGATAATATATAGAAAAAAGAGAAATGTCGTTACTATGTACGATCGTGGGACACAGAAAGACAGATGATGAGAACGGAATATGCAATGGAACAGGAAATATAATTGGAAGAAGAAAGGATTAATGAGGTGGAATTGTTTAAATATTAGGAACTATTAAATATATATATATATATATATATATATATGTATATATATATATATATATATATATATATATATATAGTGTATATCCTCTTTGGTGAAGCAATCCTGCCTCTCATATATATATATATATATATATATATATATATATATATATATATATATATATATATCTATATATATATACACACTGTATATCCTCTTTGGTGAAGCAATCCTGCCTCTCATACACTTCCATACACCAATAAGTACACGTACATAACTACATTAATATATATATATATATATATATATATATATATATATATATATATATATATATATATATATACATACATATATAATGTATATATGTGCCTGTACTTGTTCAAGTATTGATGTGTATGAGAAGTAGAATTTCTTCTTCAAAGATCGTGCCTTGGTTTGAATCTTCGGTGAAGGCAGTCCGGGGGGAGGGAGTGGTCCCCCCGTCTGTTCAAAAAGATACGTCAGCAGACTTGATCAGTAAATTAGGTGTTGGGAAGCTATTCGACTGTGGTTGGTCCATCAAAGATGGGCAAGGCATTAACAACCTCTCATCAGTCTTATAAGAATCGGAAGTATAAAAATAGGTTCTAAAGGCATATACGGTTTACTAAAAAAATTCAATTTTACTTCATCCTCATTTGTATATGTTTTATCAAGGTAACTTTTTGTGTTTCTGTAATTGAAAACGTATAAAAAAATGAACTAAAATTTACGACGAATTTGCAAATTCCTCTTTACACTTCAATAGAATCTCATTCTGGTCCTCTAAAAAAAAAAAACAAAAAAAAAAAAAAAAAACATTATGAATGAATTAAAAAATGGTCGAATATCATCATAAAATCAACATGTCTCATTCTATTTCTAAAAAGGCAGGCTAGCAATATGAATAAATTTAAAATTGATTAATATTTGCGATTGAATTTACAATTTATTCAAAATCGTACCTTTTGACACTCTCCCAGAAACTGGATCTTCCAGGAATTCCTAACGATGCTGACGCAAAATGCAAGAACACAATTAGCATGTTCCATAAATCTTTCCCCAGCTGGAAAATATTTAATGAATAATTAATCGCTATTTTGCTCTATTGGAAAAACCATGATATATTGCAAACTACTTATCAGTAATTGGTTTTATACCAGAAAGACGAAGCCAGATGGCTCAGTGATTGTTCGCAGTATTCCATACTGGAATTATCTATTTCTGTAATAGCGGGTACAATAGACATGGGATATTGGTGGTGCTTCAAGACGTCCAAGTAATATCTTGACTAATTTGAGACACCAAATGGAAATAATTAGAATATAGCTATACTTTTAGAAGTTAAAATCTTATCCATATATATTTTTTTCTGAAAATTAATAAAACAACCGGAATATTCAACAATTTAGCTTAATATTACCAAAAGACCTTTCGGAATGTGAAAAGATACCCCATAAATTCAATTCATAAGTAATCAATCAAATAAATTGATTTCAATTGCTAAAATCTAATGAATATATTTTCCGTGTTTATGTTTCTTTATTAACAATGCTTTGATATAAGTATTAAAATGTAAAACCTAAAATACGAACTAAGATCCACATTCTTTGACCCTTTAACCTAAAGGTTTAAAAAAGAACTTTCTAACACTTACACCACAGACTGGTAACAATTATTTGGTTAGGCTGATACTCCAAATAAGCATATGCATATTATTTTAGTTCATCAAAAAGAACGGTTTGATAACATCCACATCAAAGATTACCGAGAAAAGTCAGCTCCTATTATCAGTTTTAAAAGAATAAATCAAATTTATATAAAAAGAACACATTTACGTATATGTTAATTTAATTTTAAGTTGAAGAAAAAAGATACCAAAAACAACATATGTGGTATGAACCAAACTCTCCAGTTCGTAAAAAAGAAAACATGTCCCAAATCATATTGTAACACATAATTTTGTATACAAAAATGTTAAAAACAAACAGACTACTCTAGTGTATCTTTGGGCCACTGTACTTACATCTACACTCAATGGGTCAGGGGCAAAGGCACACGCCAAGATTCTTAACTAAAGGTAATAAGGTCACAATTTCTTGCGCGTCAAAAGCAGCGGTTCATAAGTACACTCTACAATATAAAAACTTTTTTTTTTTTTTTAAACAAGAAGGTTCCTCTAGTGTACCCATAAAAAAATTGAACTTACATCTGTACCTAAAAGGTTAGGGGCTAGGGCACACGCCAAGATTCTTAACTAAAGGTTATATGTTCACCATGTCTTGCATTTGCGCGTCAAATGACCATTTTACCATACGTAGCGCTCCATAAATACATTATACAATTTTTCTTTAAAGAAAAAGGTTGCTTTACTGTATCCTAAAGCAAAAGACTTGAATCAGCACCTTAAAGGTCAAAGGCTAAGGTATAGGCTACGCCCAGATTCTTAACTGAAGGTTATAAGGTCACCATTGAATTTGCTGATGCGTCAAAAGGCTCTTTCACCATACGAAGTGGTTCATAAATACACTAAACACACACACACACACACACACATATATATATATATATACACACACACACACACACACACACACATATATATATATATATATATATATATATATATATATATAAATTCTAAATGAGAGTAGATTATATTGAGTACACCTTCCTTACTTGATCAGCAAAATTGTGCCTCAAAGTGGAAGAGAAATATCCAAAAGAAAACATTGTTGGAATAGAGAGGAGATGAGGCACCAAACACCGACCTCCAAAGCCGATGAATATGAATATTACATTAACCACTGGCAGGGGAAGAATATTAAAGCATTTCATGTTGCAACAATTTTCAGTAACATTTCACGATGTGCCGCAAAAACGGGAGAATTTGACAATGTGAAATTGGTCGGTCAATTTTATGCACTGTCGTGCAATTTTACGTCAGTGCTGGTAATAAATACTTGTTTTTAGTATTAGTTGCTGAACTAATTATTTTTAGTTATTTTTACCATTGCTAAATTTATTCTTTTTAGTATTTTCATTATTGTTACTCTCTAACGAGGAATATAGACAATTCGTTTCAATAAAACAGAAGGGAAAGAAAAATATATCTATGATAAAACTATGCGACCACGGAAAATTCAGAAATTATTTCAATCAACAACAAACCAATTAGTTAGATGCTAATTAAATGATGTACTCATACAAATAAAAGATTTTTTTTTCCTTGAAGCATTATTTGAAAGAAAAACATACTGACTAGATGTATAAACAATAGAAAATCGATTACCTAAAAGTTAGAATGCAAACAATTATATGAATTGTACTGAAATATTTTTTCTTTAATTTTGGAGTTGGATACTTAGAGTTACATTAAAAAAATATAAAATAATATGTAATAATCTGGCTATATATATATATATATATATATATATATATATATATATATATATATATATATATATATATATATATATACACATAGAGAGAGAAGCAGCCATTAAAGGTTTTTTCCCCCCAAAAAGTCCGGAAGTCTGGCTGAGGGGAAAAGGCTGAGCTCAGGAAATAGGCCGCCACGGGAGCTAAAAAGCCTCCATATGTTTTACGACTGACGTTTGCACCATAAACCAATGTTACTTCCCCTTTAACCCTTAAATAATGACCATCAAATCTAGGCCCTAATGGACGAAGGGAGATTTAGGTCCCTTGGTGACCGAAAAGACACGGATAACGGAAAGAGCATTTCTCTTATTTGAAAAAGTTGATGAAAAGATGATTTTGTTGAGCTGAAAGTATTAAAAAAAAATTAAAAGACAAGACAATAAAAGCTTACAGAGAGAGAGAGAGAGAGAGAGAGAGAGAGAGAGAGAGAGAGAGAGAGAGAGAGAGAGAGAGAGAGAGAGAGAATCTTATAAATGGAAAAACCTTTTTATAGTGTCGCAATACTTATGAACAGTGATACTGTAAACATATAAGATATTTCCTCTTGAGAATCTTACCTTGGAGAGAGAGAGAGAGAGAGAGAGAGAGAGAGAGAGAGAGAGAGAGAGAGAGAGAGAGAGAGAGAATCTTATATTGAGAAAACATACATGCATACATACATATACATATATATATATATATATATATATATATATATATATATATATATATATATATATATATTGCACGCACGCGCACGCACACACACACTCACACACACACATATATATATACATATATATATATATATATATATATATATATATATATATATATATATATATATATATATATATATATATAAACTCATCTCCTCCCACGCCCACTGACGCAAAGATCATTAGTTAGATTTCACCACTTGTCTCTATCATGAACTTTTAAATCGATACTTCTCATTCATCATCTTCAACTTCAAGCTTCATACTCCTCAGCCATGTAGGCCTTGGTCTCACAACTCTTCTAGTGCCTTGTGGAGCCCAGTTGAAGATTGGTGAACTAATCTCTCTTGGGGTGTGCGAAGAGCATGCCCAAACCATCTCCCTCCACCCCTCACTATGATCTCATCCACAAATGACACTCGAGTAATCTCTCCCATAGTTTCTTTTCTGATCCTGTGCTGCCATTCAACTCCCAATATTCTTCTGAGGGATTTATTCTCAAATCTACAAAATCTGTTTGATATTGTTTTACTGACATACCACGATTCATGTCCATACAGTAACATCGATCTCACTTAAAGTAAATATAGCCGGATTTTTTTTTTTATTAATTTCATACAATTTGATTTCCAAATTTTACTTAACCTTGCTATTGTCTAATTTGCCTTTTCCAATCTTTCATTAAACTCCAATTCTAAAGTTCCTTTATCAGAGATCATAGTTCCTGAATATTTAAATGATTCCACCTCATTAATCCTTTCTCCTTCCAATGATATTTCATCTTCCATTGCATATTCTCATCATCTCTGTTTCTTCTATTTATCCTAACACAACCTCATGTGATATTTCATGCATTCTGGTAAGCACGCTTTGCAAATCCTGTGGTGGTCTGCTAATAAGGACAGCGTCAGCAGCATAGTCCAGGTCAGTTATTTTCCTGTTTCCAATCCAGTCCAATTTTTCGTCACCATCCCCAACTGTTCTATGCATTACAAAATCCATGAGGAGGATAAACAACAAAAGTAACAACACACTCCCCTTGGAGTACACTGTTCACTGGAAATTCGTTTAATAAGACTCCACTAACATTAACTTTGTATTTCCGATGCTCATGAAAAGACTTAATCAAATTTACATATTTGAGAAGAACTCCCTAATAACGCAAGTTTCTCCACAAAATTGGCCGGTGCACAGTATTAAAGGCTTTTTCATGGTCCACAAATGTGATCAAAATTCGATCTCTATATTCTGCACATTGCTGTACAGCATGTCTTCAAATGAAAATTTGGTCATTGCAACTTCTACCTTTTCTAAATTCTGCTTGTTCATCTCTCAGCTTTTCATCAATCTTTCTCTCCAGTCTCTTTAGAATAAGCATACTAAATTTATATATTTTCACGACAAATGACGTAAGTATGATGACTCTGTAATTACTGCAATCAGTCAGATTTTTTTTTTTTTTCATTTTCACCAACACTCGTAGCTCCCATTCATCAGATTTTGCCTCTTCACGCCACATTCTACAAAATAATCTTGTAAGTATTCTGGGAGTCACTTCATTTTCGGCCAGTATCATCTTAGCAGTTATTCCATATGTATCCGGGACCTTTCCATCTCTTGAGCTTTTTAATGATAGCTTGACTTCAAACACAACTGAATTCATTCAAAGGGACATAAAGGTCTTCCTCAGCTTCAGGTACAGTATATCAATCAAATTATTCCCTTCATATCTCCTATTCATAACCTCACAAAAGTGTTCCATCCAACGTTACCTTTCTTCAATCTTCTGTTGTTATAACCGATCGATCTCTCTAAAATTTCTAATGGGTATATGCTTCTTCTTTATTCCCGTAAAGATGTCAGTAATAATTCTATGAGAAATTCTTACACCATAGCCACTTCCTGATTCATAGCTTTGTCAGCCTCATCTGCTTTCCTGTCTAAATATTTTCTCAAGTCACCTGGCTTTTCTTTTGACCTCACTATCAATACTGGAATACTTAGCATGTTTTATCTTGTAATTTTCATTACCTCATCGAAAAATTTCAACAATCAATTTCTGTCTTTGTCTTGTTTTTACAGAATCCCAACTATCATTTAATATCCATGATTTTCTCCTTGTAACTGACTGATATATGTTCTTAATATCACACCATTTTTCATTAATTGTCTGCTCTTCGTCTCTTAAAGTGTCTAAGACTCCAAATCTATTCCTACATTTAATTGCAAAGGCTTCTCTGTGCTCATCCTCTAGGAGATTAGTTGTATCAAACCTAGGTATTCTATCTGCATTTCTGTTGGGTGAGTAAGTTTCAATTTCAGTGTGGTAATGAGGAGCTGGTGATCACTACCAAAG
>NC_090746.1:71585409-71605409 GCF_036898095.1 Palaemon carinicauda | reverse complement strand
ATATATGCATATATATATGTATAAAGTATATATATAATATATATACAGTATATACATATAATATAATTTATATATACAGTATATATACATAATAAATATATATATATATATATATATATATATATATATGCATATATATGCATGCATATATATATATATATATATTATATATATATATATATATATATATATATATATATATATATATATTCAAATAAGCCATATATATTTTTGATATATTAATGTCTGGATTCTCTTAACAACCTCGGGATCACAGACCCAGGCGAAATCTCACAAAGACAAGAGCTTGGCTCCGGCCGGGAATCGAACCCTGGTCGGCAAGCTTATATAGACAGTGACTTAACCCACTGGCCGGAGCCAAGCTCTTGTCTTTGTGAGATTTCGCCTGGGTCTGTGATCCCGAGGTTGTTAAGAGAATCCAGACATTAATATATCAAAAATATATATGGCTTATTTGAATATGAAAAACACGTAAAAATGTGCAAAATTTATCATATATATATATATATACAACCTTCCATATACACATATTAACGAGAGAAAAAGTAGAAATCATTTAGGAGAAAGTCAAATCCATAGCGGCCGTGTCAATAGCAATCTCGACATCGTTCACAATAGCAATTAATGACACCGGGCGAATGATTTCATCCTGCCTTGATTAACATTAGGAGGATCTCCTATCAATTAGGCTCTCGGACGACTATTGGAAAATCTTTCTGTCTTTGATCGACTCCACACTTGAATCAGGCCTTTAATCTTGGATGCGATCTTCCCTCTCATTTCACTCCATCAATCGTATTCAACATTCGGGAAATGGTCCATTTCAGTCTATTAAACAATATAACAGTCTCTCTCAGCGCTTTAAATAGAAACACACACACATACACGCAAACACGTAATGGTATTAAGAAAGTTATCTAAGACCAAGGATTCGTATGATGTCTCGGTCATGATGAAAGATGGGAAGAAGAGTAATAGCTCGGAAAGCGCTCAATAGATGGTGTGGGCGATGTATCGGAAATACATGGCTTTTCATGATCCATAATAATAATAATAATAATAATAATAATAATAATAATAATAATAATAATAATAATAATAATAATAATAATAATAATAATAATAATAGTTTCTAGTCATGAAATTAAGAATAAGGGGAGGAATATGAAACCTTTTATAAGACAGATGGAAGCCGCCACAGAGAGCATGTCTTCAATCTATTACAGACGACAATGTACAAGGCAACTATACCACCGCTAATGGACTACACATCAGTCCCCAAAGAAAGGAAAATTGAATTTGGAGTAGAGTTACAGAACTAGTGCTCGACAGAAATTAGAAGCTAAAGTCATTAACCAAAAGTCCCGGATTTAATGTTCTTAAAGAAGGGACCAAAATATGTTTACTTCGTAAGAATATAATTATTCTTTGGTGGAAATTAAAATTAATGAAGATGATCAGAGATGTACGTAATAAAAATGGAGAGTTCCGCGTTTTTAAAACGTAAATAAATGTCATTATGAAGAAATAAATAAACTTATTACTAAACCAAGAGCACCTCTGCTTTATGTACAGTTGGAGACAGAAATTCCTGGCACACCTCGCTCTGAGGAAGTCCATCCTGTCACACCCTTACTGCGCGGCATTTTTTTTTTTTTTTTGAGTATCTCCGCCCACCACCTCCGACATCTCTCCCTATATTATTGATTTGGTAACTCGCTCCGCAGTAAGGGTGTAACAGGGTGTACTTCCTCAGAGTTAGGTGTACAAAGAATGAATAAAATATATATCTAAAAACTATTTGATGCGTTCAAAAATGAATAGCTTGAGGCTTACTTCAAGGCTACACACACACACACACACACACACACACACACACACATATATATATATATATATATATATATATATATATATATATATTCAGGAAGAACATATGGAGTTGGAAGAGAGGGGGTAAGAATGATGATGATACCAAAAACAGCAAAAACTTTAACTGATTGGAGAGCTGTAAATAACAGATTGTTACTTGAAAAGTTTAAATCAATGCAGTGCAATATGAGTATAATAGTTTGCTATCACCAACAAATGATTCCCCTCAGGAAAAGAATGATAAATACTGTGAAGAACTGCAGAGTGTAATAGATGAGATCCCAGAGAGAGATATGAAAATTATAATTGGTGACTTTAATTCTAAAGCTGGAATGAATAATTAAGGTAAAGAGAATGGTATAGATGTTGAGGGTCTTGACGAAGTTGCAAATGAAAATGGAGCCACATTTTATAAGTTTCTTTTCAACAAACAATCTTGTTATTGGAGGGACTCTTTTCCAGCACAAGGACATACATATAAATGGACTTTGCCATGTGGCAATTACATAAATCAAATAGATCACATAACCATTATAGGTAGTAGGTTGGCCAGGGCACTAGCCATCCATTGGGATACTACCGCTAGCGAATTATTGGGTCTTTTGACTGGCCAGACAGTACTACATTGGATCCTTCACTCTGGTTACCGCTCATTTTCTCTTTGCCTACATATACACCGATTTGTCTGGCCTATTCTTTACATATTCTCCTCTCTGTCCTCATACGCCTGACAACATTGAGATTACCAAACAAGTCTTTTTCGCTCAAGGGGTTAACTTTCCTCTTGGTAAGGGTAGAAGAGACTTTAGTTTTGGTAGGCAGCTCTTCTAGGAGAAGGACACTCCAAAATCAAACCATCGTTTTCTAGTCTTGGGTAGTGCTATAGCCTTTGCACCATGGTTTTCCACTGTCTTGGCGTAGAGTTCTCTCGCTTGAGGATACACTTGGGTACACTACCTTATTTTATTTCTCTTCCTCTTGATTTTTTTTAGTTTTTATAGTTTATATATGAAATATGCATTTTAATATTGATGCTTTTTTTTAAAACATTGCATTTTAATTGTTAATTACTTTTCTTTTAGATTATATATATCCTTATTTCCTTTCCTTACTGGGCTATTTTCCCTGTTGGAACACTTGGGCTTATAGCATTCTGCTTTTCCAACTAGGGTTGTAGCTTAGCAAATAATAATAATAATAATAATAATAATAATAATAATAATAATAATAATAATAATAACAATAATAATAATAAAAATAATAATGATAATAATAATAATAAAATAATAATAATAATAATAATAATAATAATAATAATAATAATAATAATAATCATAATAATAATAAAGAGAAAAGGAGGTCTCTGAGAAATGTAAGAAGCTATAGAGTTGTAGATATTGGTCGTGATCACCAACTCCTTATTGCCACACTAATATTACTGAAAGCGCCCAGGAGAAATTTTTAAAGAATAACAAGGTTTGATACAACTAAGCTTCTAGAAGATGAGCACGGAGAAACATTTCCAATTTAATGTAAAAACTGATTTGCAGTCTTAAGAGACTCTGAGAGATGAATAGCAGACAATTGGTGAAGAATGGTGTTATATTAAAAACATATATCAGTCAGTTGGTAGTGAAGTTTTGAGACACAGAATTACAAGGAGAAAGCCATGGATATCAAATGATACGTGGGATACTATAAAAAACGAAACAGGGACAGAAATTTATTTTTTATATTTGCAAGCCATTCAGCTTTGCAGTATCACCACTTAACATCTGGTGGACAGGTTACTAGAGCATTCGTCGGCTGAATCTTGCCGAGTGATCGACACAATTCGGAGATTATCTAATATTCCTTATGAATGACTTCAGGAATGACCAAGATTTATATCTGACAAAGCTATGAATTCAGGGAGCTATGGTGTAAGAATCGCTCATAAAATCACTAATGAAATCTCTTTGAGAGCAAAGAAGAAGAAGCCTATACCTATCAAAAAGAGAGATGGCTCTGTTATAACAAGAAAAGATGAAGAAAGACAACGTTGGATGGAAAAATTTAGTGAGGTCATAAATAGGAGATACGAAGGGAATAATTTTATTGATATACCTGAAGCTGAGGACGACCTTGAATTCACTTGTGTTTGAAGCTGAAGCTATCATTAACTTAAAACGAAAACTCAGGAAATGGAAAGCCCCTGGATACGATGGAATAACTGCCGAGATGATACTGGCTGAAAATGAAGTGGCCTCCGGAATACTTGCAAGATTATTTTGTAGAATGTGTCATGTAGAAGCAACAGCTGATGAATAGGAATTGGGAGTGTTGGTGAAACTAGCTAAAAAAAGAGACCTGGCTTATTGCAATAATTACAGAATCATCACACTCATGTCAGTCATCATGAAAATATATAGTATGCTTATTCTAAAGAGAATAGAGAGAAATATTGATGAAAAGCTGAGAGATGAACAAGCAGAATTGAGAAAAGTAGTTGTACTGACCAAATTTTCTTTTAGAGACCTGTACAACAATGCGTAGAATACAGAAATACACTTTTGATGGCATTTGTAGACTATGAAAAAGCCTTTGATAGTGCACCGGCCAGTTTTGTGCTGTCTTACGTTATCGTGGAGTTCCTCTTATATATGTAAATTTGATGAAGTTTGTTCATGAGCATAGTATATGCGAAGTTAATGTTAGTGGAGTCTTATCAAGTGAATTTCCGGTGAACAGGGGAGTACTCAAAGTGAAATGTGTCGTCACCTATGTTAATTATCCTCCTCATGGATTTTGTAATGCATAGAACAATTGGGGATGGTGGAGAAGGATTGTACTGGATTGGTAACAGGAAAACAGCTAACCTAGAGTATACTGATGACGCTGTCCTTAATAGTAGGACATCACAGGACGTTGGGGTCAAGATGAATAGAAGAAAGACAGATGATGAGAACGGAATATTTAATGGAAGATGATATATCACTGGAAGGAGAAAAGGATTAATGAGGTTGAATCATTTAAATATTTAGGAACTATGATCTCTAATACAGGGTCTTTAGAAGTATAGTTTAATAAAAGACTGAAAAAAAAAAAAACAGAAAGTAGCTAGTTTAAGATTTAGTAAATTTAGGAAATCAAATAGCCTGGAATTACATATAAACATCAGGCTATATATATCATTTTAGTGATATCAGTGTTACTGGATGGACATGAGTCGTGGCATGACAATGAAACAATATCCAACAGATTTTGTAGATTTGAGAACAAAGCCCTCAGAAGAATATTGGGAGTTAGATGGCAGGGCATGATTAGAAATAAAAGTATAAGAGATATTACTCGAGTGTCATATGTGGATGAGATCATGGTGAGAGGTGGGTGGAGATGGTTTGGGCATACTATTCGCACTCCCAAGAAAGATTAGTTCATTAAACTTTTAACTGGGCTCCACAAGGTGCGAGAAGAGTTGGAAGACCCAGGTTCACATGGCTGAGGAATATGAAGCGTGAAGTACGATTTACATAGTAATAATAATGATAATAATGATATTAGCAATAGGTGTATTTTGTTTTTCATAATATTCTTGGATATACAAAAATGCTTTTTATATAACTATTATTGTTTAACATTTCATTAAAAGCTGAGGATACAGACGACTGGCGAAATCTAACTGTGGACCTTTGGGTCAATAGGCGTCGGAGGAGATGAAGATGATGATGATGTCTTATTTTACATCAACAGAAATATGCCATACAGTTTTTAATGAACGTAATGTTATTTACCTTAGACATGTATCTGACGTTTAGGGCAGAGCTCTCTTCAAATTGGGCCCTGGTTTTAAGGTCTTTGTCTTTGAGGTCGCTCATGAATGGCAGATGCAAGGGACGGGAGAATGCCCTATAGACTGACCATATATACACAGGATCAGGGCCCAAGACCCGTCTCCATAAAGGTAAGACCAGGGAGGGTCAGGCAATGACTGCTGATGACTAAGTAGGTCGACCTACAGGCTCCCAGAAAACCTCCATCCCTAGTTCACACGGATGGTAAGGTTGCAGGCAATATCAAAACCTGTCGAGCTTGAGTGCGTCTAGAACTTCCTTCCAACAGGTTGTTAGAAAGAAAAGTTCTTAACAGGTGGAAAAGAGGATGGAAAATATAATGATGGTGAAAGTACTTCCTTCCTTAATTGCGACAATGTGGTCATTAATCTCCAGTAAGTGTCAAAGAATCTGGAAATAAGAAACTAATAAACAATCTCTCTCTCTCTCTCTCTCTCTCTCTCTCTCTCTCTCTCTCTCTCTCTCTCTCTCTCTCTCTCTCTCTCTCTCTCTCTCTCTCACATACACAGGATTTTATTGCTATAAGGAATATGATATTTTGTTTAGACGCTTCCTAAATTCGAATTCAAGAAGTAAAATATGATTGCCAACCTTTTCTCTAAGTTTTAATTACTTCCTATAATTTTCACAAATTAAGGGAAGCTTTATCATTGGGAATAGGATAATATATGTGTGGAACATTCTAGTTCAGAATGTTAATGAAATGTATGGTATCATTTGAAAATAACATTTATGTGCATTGTCCATAAGAGAAAATCTTCACATGACTAAACGGTATATTTCATAAGTAGCAGTGTACAAATCAGCTCCAGTTCTTTGGTGTTAAATTTAGTTTTCGATTATTACAACCCCTGTTTTGGTAAAGATCTTTTCTGATGATTTTATGACTATAACTCGTCATATAACTTTGAGTTACCGTATATTCTCTAGCAGCTCTAAGGTTTCCTTACCAATCCCTCTACAACGTCTTTCACTTAGGGCCTTAATATCCAAACTATATTTCATAAATTCGTTCTCCACTTGCTGTAACCTCACAATCTGATTCAATGACTCTAACATACCAATTACCAATTTTTCTTTAGAATTTATAAACCGGGAGATTTCTAGCACCCCACTACGCCCGGGATTGAAGGCCATTCTGTCATCTTCTCTTTCCATTGACTGATGTAATTCATACAAGATTCGTTGGCTATATTCATCCAAGGATAGCCAGTTCCTTGTGATGCGAAGTGCCTATCTAACTAAGGCAAGTGACCCCTGCCGGTCCATACTAATTCCAGTAAGATCATCTGCCAGCATTAGGAGTAGAATCTTGTCTATCGCCTTAAACCCAATCCGTCACCCTGCTGCCAGTGACTTTATCGAGATTTAGGGGAATCATTTCCTACACACCGAAAGTTATCGTTACTCCGCCAGGTTGCTAATCCGCTCATATAACCGTTGGCAAACATGGATTGCTAAGATATACCGACTGTCGCATACCTATACAACTATACAAAATATTATTATTTACTTATCATGAATAAAATTATAAGTTGATTAGTTCATAAATTGTTATATATATCTTACAGAAGGCTGTCTAAATTTCATTGCTTACTCTTACGAGAGCTAACTACAAAGTTCATCTGTAAACAATAATCACAGATAAAATGAAAATAAACTAGCACTTTGTAATAAATTCAGAAGGAAACCAGAAGTTATAAAGATATCAGTATGAAGTATTAAAGAAGTTACAAATTTAGTTAACGAGGTAAAGTGAATGAACCTTAATTGCTGGAACTTAATTAGAACTTTTACAAAGGTGATGAAAGCAATTTCTTAAGAAGGTTCCTTTTTATTAGTTCCAACTTCATAATGCTGTTATGTATGTTCTTTTCAGAGTTCTCTGTTCAAAACAGGAAGAGTTGTAATGGACATATCTAGTAGTTAACCTTTGTTTTCAAACTTAATTATATGGAAGTAGGCGGGTCTTTCCTTAGTATCATTATTGAATTTTTAAGCTCATGAATGGCAGCACCCAAGTCCCTTCTCCAACGATGATAGGACCAGGGAGGGCCAGGCAGTGGCTGCTGATGACTTGGCAGTAGACCTATAGGCTCCCACAAACTCACTCAACTCTCCTCAGGTCACAAGGATGGTGAGGATGCACACACTACTAAAAACTATCGAGTTTGAGCGGAGGCTCGAACTTCCGTCCAGCATATTGCCAAACAGGGACTTTTCTAATAGGCTACCGTAACCAATCAAGTTACAGCTTGGCAACTAATAGAATAATAACAATGCCATTCAATCTATCCATTTATGAATATATTAATTTTCATCATAGTTATTTCCGTTATTACTAACACCACTACAAATATAACCTTTATCCTAACCTATATCATGTATAAAAAAGGATATTCGCAAATTCTTGTGGAAAGAACAAAAAAATTCCAAAATTCTTGTGAAAAAAAAAATATTAGGTTCTTCATTTAGGCTGCAATAGAATAAAAAGGGCCACTGAAGTAAAACATAAAAGTAAATATAGAGGTTTAATAAATAAATTATCGTAAAAACAAGAAATGAAAAGAAATACCCAAATAAAAATTGCAAACAAATGCAGGTATTACAGCTAACCAAAAACAAATTCTAATGAATACACCCAGAGAGACGATTACCTCTTGGAATAACAACCTTTATTTATCTCACGGAGGGTCAACATCCCTATAATCACCGGAAGTAACATCAGGCAGCCTCCACATAAGTCTAAAACGGCCCGTAGAGGGATAATAATCATTAATTGATAGAGAAAAGAATACTAATAATACTAGGAATCAGAGGACGTAAAGTGAAAGATCCATATTCAAATAAATTTCCAGGGGGGGGGGGGAATAATGAGAGCACCCTTTTGAAGAAACATTTATGGGCCAGTAACGACAGGACACCTTTGAAATGATTTCCAATGGTGACAATAAGAGGTTGCTGGTGAAATAAAATCTAAATATGGTCAAGCTGGACATCTTTGGACGATAACATAGATTTAAAGAAACATAGGATGCGATTGCGTTAAGTGTCTTAACGTTGTATTTTCTGGCGTCACAGGAAACGGGCAGTTCCTGACAATCGAAAATCTATGTCAAGAGAAATACTTAAAAAAAAAAAAATAATTATATCTGATACATACTATATAAGTCGCAAATCGGATATATGGCAAAAGCAAGTAGTTGTCTTAACAATTATAACTCAATGGTTACTAGATACAAGTGATGTTGCTAGATAATTTTTAGGCCATACTTGCACATTTTACAAGAATGTAACTCGACAACGATCATATTTCGATTCATAAAAAAAAAGATTGGTTGGATAGTGAGATATTATCAATTTATCTACCTACACACAACACTCACATATATACATACACGCACACACACACACACATACACATATATATATATATATATATATATATATATATATATATATATATGTATGTATATATATACACATTCATATATATATATATATATATATATATATATATATATATATAAACATAAAATTACAGGACTGTATTTACATTAACGAAATAGAAAAACCCGTCTTCCTTCGGTTCTCAGATTGAAAACCGAGCTCTTCGAATAGCAAAAATTTATTCATTAAAAAAAAAAAACGTTGATATTTCCTTTCCCCATTTCCATCCTAATCAAAACACCAAAAGTCTGGTGGGTTTCCCGGGAAATGAAGCGAATGAATGTTCTATTTTCCCGTATTTCTATTTTTGTAATGTAATAATCTGCTTCGCGAATCACCCCCCCTCCACCCCCCACACCAGACATCCTATGCACACCAGAGTAACCACGGAGGCAAATTTAATTACACCTGAAAGTCTTCACTAATTCCATGTAACAATACAACAGTCATCTACCTTTGCCATTTTCCGGGCTCTCCAGCCACCACAGGATATTAAATTTTCGAGTATTTCTAGGTGACTTTACCAGAGAACGGGTGGGTAATATTCTTTTTACTTCATTTCACGAGGCGCTAGTTTGCACCAGACCATATTGGCTACAAGGGCCGAGTAACTGCCAATAATAACGATAACATTTATAAAACTGCAACAATAAAAATCATAATGATATGAATAATGTTACAATTATGCCTCAAAGTAAACACATAAAAATAATCATATAATTTTTTTCATTAATGTCAAAATAGGTCTTGACAATGAATATAATTACATCAACTAGTTTTGTTTATTCGTTTTTTAAATATACAAGCGATTTTGACGCTGAAAAACTTGCATCTTTTCAAAAAAAGAATTATAAAGAGGCTTACAATGTTTTCATTTTTTTTTATTAATTCTTTCATAAAAACAAATTGATAAAAAACTGAATTACAAATATATTTTTTTTCCGTTTATACTTCAAGATGACCCTAAACATTCTATTTATTAGTTTCACCATATTATCAATTTCAAAACACATTCTAATTCCACCTTCAAGAACAACTATTTATTACCCTCCTTCAAGTATAAACGCCTTTTACGTACAACATGAGAGAATGAAGAATTTCTTATGTTTGATTTAATATGAAACATAATTAAGGTAAGCAATCATTTATATGAACAAAAACAACAAAAATATTTAATGGAAAAAAATAAGACGATACTTCACATTCTGTGCATTTACTCTGGTAATGTTTAAAACACACACACACACATATATATATGTATAAAGAGAGAGAGAGAGAGAGAGAGAGAGAGAGAGAGAGAGAGAGAGAGAGAGAGAGAGAGAGAGAGAGAGAGAGATATTCATACCACTCGTATTAAAACACAGTAGGCTAGAGTAATGAGAATATTTTTCTATCACTTAAAACAATATATATATTACTGATAAAAGAAAATACCATAAATACTTTCACTTCTGTATTCAAAACTAAATTCATATCATATATGAATATTTTTAACTCTCTTGCACTATCAGTTTTTATTAACCGAGACTGGTATTACTTTTCCATTCAATTAACGTATATGATATATATAAATTATATATTCAGATATATATATATATATATATATATATATATATGAATTATATATATATATATACACATAAATTATATATTTAAATATATATATATAAATTGTACATTTAAATATATATATATATATATATATATATATATATATACATATATATATATATATATTTATATATGTAAATTATATATCTAAATATATATATATATATATATATATATATATATATATATATATATGTCTTGAATTAAATCATCAATTTTGCAAGAAAGACCTCAGCTAATTCGCAATGACCATATATATATATATATATATATATATATATATATATATATATATATATATATATATATATATATGTCTTGAATTAAATCATTTGTTTTGCAAGAAAGACCTCACCGAATTCGCAATAACCTTTTCCACTTTAAGAAGGGCGGAGGGGAGACATAAATTGGGAACAATGCCCCCTGACCTTAAGGTTTTATTAAAGAGAAGTCAAACCAGGGACTGACTGAGCCAAGCCCTCCCCTCTGGGGGAGGGAGAAGGAAGAGGAAAGAAAGGAAAGCCAGGTCGAGAGAGAGAGAGAGAGAGAGAGAGAGAGAGAGAGAGAGAGAGAGAGAGAGAGAGAGAGAGATTGTGGAACATCAGTGTGTTCTTTTTTTACTTTTATCTTTATATTTTACCCACCTGATGTAATTAAAAGTTACCTCTCTTTCTGTGTCATTCCGTTACACAGGTACTCGCCAATTATAAACATATATGAATATGTAGGTGTATAAAACACATACATATGACCACACAGCTATACACACACACACATATATATATATATATATATATATATATATATATATATATACATATATATATATATATATATATATATATATATATATATATATATATATAACTTGAATGAATATAAATAATAGACGACTAAATATCATATACAGGAAAGACATATCAGCCCCTAACTTCAACACAATAATTTTTCAAATTTCCCTGAATCTAATAGTCAAATCACAAGTCAATCAACCTAGAACTCCCCCCCCCCCGCCCGCCCCCAAAAACTTACCATTGCCTAAACGTATTCCAGCATCTATCCCTCGTGCATTGCAATTATCATTACAAAACTTTCCTAAATCTGGAAGTCAAATCTCATTACTTTTGCCAGAAATTGAAAATTTTTTAACTGTCTTGAGCTCCTTAACGAGCTGAACCCCAGATGCAAGGGGAATTAAACTCCTTTCATTATTATCATTATAATTTTCCCTCTATTTCCACTTTAATTCTCCTCTGCCATTTCATCTCTATGTATTCTCAGGCAAGAAAGTGTGGAACGATGAGGTTAGTCTGTATAAGATGCAAGTTAATAGCGATTCTTGGACAAAAAGATAATTAAAAGAAAGTAAACATAAGATTTCCTAATCATACCGTGCTGAATGGATTGAATTCCCGGATTAATGGGCAAGCGTTGAGGCCGGGAAGGACATACAGCGCCACTGTGCAACTGGAAGAAAACATTGTGGTGGCCTATTGGAACCATTTCTGCCTAGCAATCTGCTAGACTGAGCTTCAAGTCCAACTCAAGCTCGATAGTTTCTTGTGGTATCTGCAACCTCACTATTCTTGTGAGTTACGGATTGGAGGTTTGGGAAGCCTATACGTCTACCTACCGAGTTAACATCAGCCATTGCCTGGCCAACCCTAATCCTAAATTAGTTAGGTGTAGAGGGGGCTAGAGAGCTGATCATATGTATATACCCATATGGTCAGTCTTTAGGGCAATGTCACTGTCCCCTGTTCTTTACTTCCATATATTAAAAAAAAAAAAAAATAATTCATCAAACATTTCACCTCTCATGTGAAGACTTAGAGCTCCATCTTAATGGTGTAAATATATCAGGGTAACCTTACTTGAACTCATATTAACTGACAACTTTCACTCCTTACATATTCTTTTAAACTTTCTTTCTGCAGCCTATCTGAACTATATCCAATCAGCACTGCATCATCTGGACATATCAGAACAACAAACTTCATTCGAAACCCATTTCCCTGTCATACAACTTTGCAAATATATCTGCTGGACATTTTATACTCTCGTCAATAATGCGTATATCAAAGAGCCTCAAAAGATATACTGTCAAACTAGTCCCCTTTCAATCTACCCATTCCCAAAGTTGCCCTTGTTCAATTGCAAAACCTGTTAAACATTCTCATCAATTCATCTCCTATAACTTAAATCCTTAAAATACTTTACAATTTCTTTGTTGTTCAAGTCGAAATATACTTCTAAGTTAATCTAAGTAAAAAAAAAAGGACTTCTATTTCCTTCACGTAAATTTCTCGTGGTCTTTTCCATCTTTTATGTGAAAAATAATTATATTTATTATTTGCGTAACTCCTAAAAATGGAATTTTTTTTTATTGCTTTTGGCCTAAGAAGAAGTCTACTTACACTTCAGACAATTCATCGAAACATCGTTAATCTTCTTTGGATCTACAACGTTCGTCCCCAACCATAATTATCTATCCTATCTTAAATTTAAGAGTCCTTTCCTCAGTTTTACATTCATACATCGGAATAATTATTCCTCTCTCGTCATTACAATCTAAAGATTTCGTCTTTCCATACATATCTAACTCGCCCTGGTCAGCCAATCAATCCAGCTACCATGGCATGTTCACATTCTTAATCTCTTAATTTTATCCTCACACACTATGCACATCTGAATATAAATAGGTAAATTAGAAGTGAACAGAGAGAGAGAGAGAGAGAGAGAGAGAGAGAGAGAGAGAGAGAGAGAGAGAGAGAGAGAGAGAGAGAGAGAGAAAATAACTTCATCTGAATTTTCTTTCGTGCTAAAATGATAAATCAAACCTGAAGAAGTTGATGAGAAAAACTCTTTGATGTTTATTTTCTAAAACAGGGAGACATACCATGAAGGCTTTTCCTTTAAAAAAAGGGAAAAACCTCAGTTCCCATTCAACCGTAAAGTTCCAAACTCTATTTCAGAGTTCAAATAACACGTTATGCATATACATATAATGGCCCAACCAGAATATCTCATTATTATTAATATTATAGTAAGGAATAATAGTAATACTAATAATAACAACAACAACAATAACAACAAACAACACCAACAACAACAATAACAATAATGATAATAATAATAATCATTATCGATTATAATAACATTCCAAGTGAAGAAAATAAGATAAAATAACAACAACAACAACAACAATAATAATAATAATAATAATAATAATAATAATAATAATAATAATAATATTCCCTGACGTGGAAATAGGACTTGATTTATGAATTTTGCTTGGAAAAGCCGGCGTTGGACCCGTAAGACCATTCAGTGCCTAAATGCTACTAAGGAGGAGGAGGGGGGGGGGGGGCTCTTGACACTTATGCTATGAAGAAAAAGTCAAGAGGTTGGACAGCAAGATGGAAGATAGTCAGCGGGAACATAGTTTTAACAGAAGGCTAAAAAGAACAAGGAAATAGACGACAGGTTTATTGCGTGAAATGACTGACGTTTAAATATGCATTTCATGACCTTCATAACCTCAACGTATGTTAGCTGAAAGACACACTATGAGCCATTTATTTGGTAACAAAGCCACTCCGTCTATTATGCAAATTCTAGTGTACGCGACCCGTCAACTCTTTCCACTCCTCCCCGTTTCCTAACTACAACTCGGCAGTTGGGCAACTTGTAGGAAATTATGATTTCCGAGTGTATGACTCAATCATATATTTATTAATGCTTATCAGCGTAAAAGGAAATAAATAAATAAATAAATAAATAAATATATATATAAATTTATATATATACATATATATATGTATATATGTATATATATATATATATATATATATATATATATATATATATATATGTATATATATATATATATATATATATATATATATATATATATATATATATATATATATATAGTCAGACACTTGCCCTTTATTTTATAGTGGACATTAAACAGTTCTTTCCGACTAGAATAGTTCATAATGAGCATTAACCTAAAGCGATATTTAACAATACCTATTAAAGAATCTGTCTCTTCAACTGCATTGAACAGAAATAAATCAAGTCAATTAAAGAAAACCAGGTCATCATTTTCCACCTCACTGATATAAATCTTGGTAATTCCAGAAGTCATTCACTTAATTAGGGAATATTAGATGACACGGATGTACCCTCGTCCAGTAAATGAGAAATGCGTTGTCGATAATGATAATGATGCGAAGTAATCTCCGAATTATGTCGATCTCCCGGTGAGATTCAGCTGTCGAATGCTGTGGTATCCTGTCCATCAGGTCAAGTGGTGATACTGCAAAGCCAAATGGCTTGCAAATTTCATTGGCAATTTATTCATGCAAAATTGCTTTGGAGGTGACGCGCTTCAATTCCCGTGGATTACAGAATAGATGCCTTTCGAAATCATGCAGATTTAGGTGTTCATTTGTTTAATAATGGATGGGATTAATCTTTACTGTTAGTTCAAATTGATTTATTGTATGTTTCCATTCGTCGTTTGCTCCGACTAAGACTAGTTTACATCCAAATAATTTTCTGGTGTTTTTGTCATAAATATCCCAATCACAATGAATAGATATAAGAAGAAATGGCTCTTCTTTTCTGAAATCTCATTAATCTTCGATGATATCCAATGCATATATCAGAGAGGAAGTCAAGAAAGGTTGGGTATGGCCAATAATTGGAAGGGTGACCAATTTAGAGCTCACGTTAATTCAAACCCTCAAGATCAACCTTTCAAAAATAGAAAATGACACATCAATTAAAGAAATAAAGAAGATAAAGTAAATAATCATTATAATAATTTTTTTCCTCACAGTAATTTCTACTAAATCATAATGAACTCTGTTTCATCAATTTTCGGCAAATATGGTTTCAAACTCGATTTCTCTTCAAATAACAAAAATAAACTTAAACTGAATATCACATCTTAGTCAAAATTTATTCAGATTAAAATTACCACAGTCAATATTATACCAAGGCAAAATCTGGTTCCAAAATTAAATTTACTCAAATTCAAACTCGTTTAAAAAAAAATGTCAAAATTCCTATAAACATTTAAATCCCCTCTGACTGAAACTCACTGAAAAAAAAATCAAAGTAAAAATCCATTTAAAATTTAAATCAGGTCAAATTCAAACTCACGCTTATAAATTCACTCAAAAAAATTAATACCGTTTTAAAGTAAAATCCCTTTAAATTAAAAATCCCTTCTAAATAAAAATCCTTTCAAAAAAAGAATTAATACCGTTTCAAACTAAAATCCCTTTAAATTAAAAATCCCTTCTAAATAAAAATCCTTTCAAAGTGAAAATCACCTTAAACTCAAAATCCCACTAATGTTCTAATCATTACCAAGTCAAAATCCTTTGAGAATCAAGGTAACCAAGGATTGACAGAACGCTATATTTAGCCGAGTGAAATGATAAGGAAATCCCTAAATTCAATCAAGTCTTCGGAAAATTGTTCTTTGACGTCGATAATTAATGACATCAGAACGTTAATTCGTTCCGAGGTTTAATGAGATTATTCAGCTCATTCACTTTTCGAAGGATTTTTCATCTTTAATTTGAAAATTATCTTATCAGCCACTGAAAAAAATATATATCTTTATACTGTATATTATTTTATATTATGATAAATTTCGTTGTATGAATTCTTGATTACATGAAGATTTCATTTTATATTACCTTAATCATTTTTTTTCATCAACCTTTATTTCTTATTGAATTTTTTACCCCATTAAACTGTTTTATCAAAATATATCTTTTCCATAATACTCTGTTCTTAATGTTCTCGATATGACTTTTTCATTAGGGTGTGAATTGCTCTGATCATTTACTAAAAAGATCCACTATAGTGAGAGTGTATAATATAGCTGTATTATTATTGTCAGCTGTGTAAGGAGAGAGGAAGAAGTGCAAGGAATTCTTACACTATTTGGCGTATGAGTAGGCATAGAAAAGTACCGTAACTCAGATGTGGATCCTACCTAAAACAGTGGGGGCTATCCTATTAGCATATGTGTTATAAATATTTTCAAGTTATCGTAAGGTTTATCAGACAATAATTTCACAGATTTTCATATAAAGTTATGACAAAATGAAAATAAACAAACGTATAAACATGAGATTCACGGCAAGAGGGATCTTACTAAAAATCCTATAGAGTAAGTGAAATGCGGGTTGTAATTCCCGTAGATTACATTCACCCGATCCGTATTAACCAAGGACGATACTGTATTATTATTATTATTATTATTATTATTATTATTATTATTATTATTATTATTATTATTACTATCCAAGCTACAACCCTAGTTGGAAAAGCAAGATGCTATAAGCCCAGGGGCTCCAACAGGGAAAAATAGCCCAGTGAGGAAAGGAAATAAATAAATAAATAAATGAAGAGAACAAATTAACAATAAATCATTCTAAAATAAGTAACAACGTCAAAACAGACATGTCATATATAAACTATTAACAACATCAAAAACAAATATGTCATAAATAAACTATAAAAAGACTCATGTCCGCCTGGTCAAAAAATAAGCATTTGCTCCAACTTTGAACTTTTGAAGTTCTACTGATTCAACCATCCGAATAGGAAGATCATTCCACAACTTGGTAACAGCTGGAATAAAACTTCTAGAGTACTGCGTAGTATTGAGCCTCGTGATGGAGAAGGCCTGGCTATTAGAATTAACTGCCTGCCTAGTATTACGAACAGGATAGAATTGTCCAGGGAGATCTGAATGTAAAGGATGGTCAGAATTATGAAAAATCTTATGCAACATGCATAATGAACTAATTGAACGACGGTGCCAGAGATTAATATCTAGATCAGGAATAAGAAATTTATTATACCGTAAGTTTCTGTCCAACAAATTAAGATGAGAATCAGCAGCTGAAGACCAGACAGGAGAACAATACTCAAAACAAGGTAGAATGAAAGAATTAAAACACTTCTTCAGAATAGATTGATCACCGAAAATCTTGAAAGACTTTCTCAATAAGCCTATTTTTTGTGCAATTGAAGAAGACACAGACCTTATATGTTTCTCAAAAGTAAATTTACTGTCGAGAATCACACCTAAAATTTTGAAAGAGTCATACATATTTAAAGAAACATTATCAATACTGAGATCCGGATGTTGAGGAGCCACCGTCCTTGACCTACTTACAATCATACTTTGAGTTTTGTTAGGATTCAACTTCATACCCCATAATTTGCACCATGCACTAATTCTAGCTAAATCTCTATTAAGGGATTCACCAACCCTAGATCTACATTCAGGGGATGGAATTGATGCAAAGAGAGTAGCATCATCTGCATATGCAACAAGCTTGTTTTCTAGGCCAAACCACATGTCATGTGTATATAGTATGAAAAGTAATGGGCCAAGAACACTACCCTTTGGAACACCGGATAGCACA
This sequence comes from Palaemon carinicauda, assembly GCF_036898095.1. NCBI lineage: Eukaryota > Metazoa > Arthropoda > Malacostraca > Decapoda > Palaemonidae > Palaemon > Palaemon carinicauda. The sequence goes on along the minus strand of NC_090746.1, from coordinate 71,587,156 downwards.
TTCCTATAATCACTATGGTGCCCATCAACAACAACTTTTTGAGATCGATTACCTAAAAAATCAATAATAATGCTAAGAAACGACCCACCCACTCCCAACTGTTTCAGTTTGAAAACAAGGGCCTCATGATTAACACGGTCAAAGGCAGCACTAAAATCAAGGCCAATCATACGAACTTCCCGACCACAATCAAGGGATTTCTGTACAGCATTGGAGATTGTGAGAAGGACATCACATGCCCCAAGGCCTTTACGAAAACCAAATTGCAAACTAGGGAGTAGATGATTACCTTCAGCAAACCTATTAAGACGTTTTGCCAGAAGACGTTTATGGAAATTGGGCGGTAATCAGTGGGATTTGAGCTACCACAAACACATTTACATAGAGGAGTAACATTACCAATTCTCCAACTAGTGCTAAAAGCTCCTCTTCTTGCTAACTTGCGCAAAATAACAGATAACTTTGGAGCTAAGAAATCTGCTGTCTTTATAAATATCAAAGGAAAAATACCATTTGGGTCTACACCTCCATAAGCATCAAGGTCCACCAACAGAGCTTTAATCTCACGAGATCAAAAAGCTAAACTAGTTAGTTTAGCCTCAGGAAAACAGGAATGAGGAAGTTCAAGTTTTTCATTACTCTGTTTACTGTCAAAAACATCAGCCAAAAGGGTTGCCTTTTCCTTTGGACAGTGAGTGACTGAGCCATCTGGTTTAAGTAAAGGAGGAACTGTTGCATCTACACCAAAGAGTGCAGATTTAAGGGTAGACCACCATTTATGTTCCTGAGTTGTACCAGAAAGTGTTTCTTTTATGGTTAAATTGTACTCCTTTTCAGTTGAGGCATAAACTCTCTGAGCAAAAGCTCGAAGCTGAGTATAGTTGTTCCAGGTCAAATCTGATCTGTTACCCTTCCAAAGATGATAGGCCTCCTGTTTCTCCAAATAAGCACGTCTACAATCATCATTGAACCACAGTTTGTCCTTCACTCGGTACCTTAGCACACGAGAAGGGATACACCTATCAATTATGTTCACTAGATTCTCATTCAAAGGGACAACAGGATCTACACTATTATATAATTGTGACCAATTCAAGCACAAAAGATCATGTAAAATCCCATTCCAGTCTGCTTGGGATTTCATATAAATTTTACAAGAATATGATATATCAGGGACAGGCTGCTCAGTCTTCACTAATAATGAAATCAAGGCATGATCAGATGTCCCGACTGGAGAACCAACCTTACTAGTTATAACGCCAGGGGAGTCAGTGTATACGAGGTCCAAGCAATTACCAGACCTGTGAGTAGCTTCATTTATGATTTGCTCACAGCCTGATTCAGAGGCAAAGTCTAAAGCTCTTAAGCCATGGCGATCGGTAGGAGAGATAGAACTTAACCAATCTCTATGGTGAGCATTAAAATCACCAACAAAGACAAAAGAAGCCTTTCTATCATCTTCTTGTATCTTAGCCATAATGGTAAGAAGACAATAGAAGATAGAATCATCTATGTCTGGATTCCGGTAGATCGAACACAAATAAAAGTTGTTATGCCTGCCACAAACTTATATTACCTGAATCTCATGACATCCACATTGATAGCAGGACGCATGAGAAGCAGGGTACTCGGTCCTAATATACACCGCCATTCCCCTGGCCCTAGGGATGGCATCACGTTTCAACATTATTGGCTTCTTAAAACCAGTTATAAGGAGCTCAGATGAGTGCCTCATATTAGAAACCAA
>NC_090746.1:71555409-71577909 GCF_036898095.1 Palaemon carinicauda | reverse complement strand
AGACTCTACTGTGGCGTCTATCATAGCAGTATCATCCTCAGTAAAGGGTACCGGGCTGGGATCAATATGCTGCCATGCAAATACTAGGCAAACACGTTGCTACTGTACTAGCTATGGGATTAAAAGTTTATCCCATTTTAAGAAAGAATTTAAAATAAATATTGATTGGTCATCCGAATGTAAAAGCTAATATCGTTTTATAACAATGGTATTTTAAGAAATATTCTTGAGCCACAAAATTCACATGAAATTCTAATCACACCTTATATAAGAAAATAACAAGCGAGTGTCATAAAAATATAAGAAATAGAATTGGAAAAAATAATGAACAGAACATTTGCCAGAGGTCTATTCATATACAAATACAGAATCATAAATCACCAATTTACTTACGTAATGAAACTAATTTAATAAAGGAAAGTTTTCATAATTCATAAGCAGGAATATTTTAATACCTATTTTCTGATCACTAGCTCAATCTTGAGTGATAAATTTACCTATTACAGACGATATAGAAATAATCCCACAGATGAATACAATAATAATTTATAAAAACACGTCAACAACATGAAAATGTATACGAATGTCATTTCTATTGTATAATAACATATTTAGTAAATACAATTCCAAGTGCTTTCAAATTGGCAGTAGATGTAATTCCAAGGGGTTTTCAATTCTGAATTAAATTTAATTCCAAGTGTTTTTAATTTGGAAGTAAATGTAATCCCAAATGCTTTTCGATTCTGAAGAAAATGTAATTCCAAGTGCCTTTATATTGAAGTAAATGTAAATCCAAGTGCTTTTAAATTTTGAAGTAAATGTAATTCCATGTCCTTTTGAATTCTCAAGTAAATGTAAGGCCAAGTGCTTTTCAATACTGAACTAATTGTAATTCCAATTGCTTATCAATTCTAAATTAATGTAATTCCAAGTGATTTTCACAACATCACGAAAAAGAGGCAATGAGACTGGTTTTATATAAAAATTAAATTACCTTTAATATAAATCATTGTATATGAATGGAAAAATAAATTCTGGTGTACTGACATACACCATCGGTATGTAGAACACCAGTAAAACAATCCTCGTAATTGACAGTATTACCTCTTCCGGTCATTTCATGACGTCTTTACAAGGATATGAAGTCTTAATGAGTTCAAAATTTTCTCTTTCATTTTCTTTATCTTTCCCCAAATTGCCAAAAGACATTAGGCCAAAAAAAGATAAATGGAACGATTAATTTTTATAGTCTTGTGAACTGCAATTAACTTGATTAACCAAAGAGATAGGTTCTCGGAATCCCAATTAAAACCAGGGACCAGAAGAGGAAATTTAATGTAAAATCAACCATAGGAAAAAATGTGCTTATTTTGTGTTATTTCAAGAGGGAAATAATACTATTCTTATAAAAAATACACAATAATTTCGGAAAGCGAAATACAGGTAAAAAGGGGACAATAAAAGAAGATACAAATACTCACGAAAAACACACAGTAAATCATCAATCTGAATATTTCAACCTAAATCATTTGAATTCTATCATTTATTAAGTCGGCTATGGTAGGCTTTTCCATTTTCACATCATGTCTATATACTTTGGCTTTCTCCAAATTTGCATATTCAATAAGACTTAAAAATTAAATTGAAGGTTAGCTGGCTAATCAGCAAATATATATATATATATATATATATATATATATATATATATATATATATATATATATATATGTATGTATATATATATACATATACATATACAGTATATACATATTTACATACACACACACATATATATATATATATATATATATACATACACACACAAGCACATATACATATATATATATATATATATATATATATATATATATATATATGTGCTTGTGTGTGTATGTATATATATATATATATATATATATATATATATATATATATATATATATATATATATATATATACATATATATATAAATACACGCACAAACACACATATATATATATATATATATATATATATATGTATGTATATGTGCTTGTGTGTGTATGCATGTATATATATATATATATATATATATATATATATATATATATATATATATATATATATATGTATGTATATGTGCTTGTGTGTGTATGCATGTATATATATATATATATATATATATATATATATATATATACATATTTACATACATATATATATATATATATATATATATATATATTATATATATATACATATTTACATATATATATATATATATATATATACAAACACACAAGTACATATACATATATATATATATATATATATATATATATATATATACAAACACACAAGTACATATACATATATATATATATATATATATATATATATATATATATATATGATAAATTTTGCACATTTTTACGTGTTTTTCACATTCAAATAAGCCATATATATATATTTTTTTTTTATATATTAATGTCGTGATTCTCTTAACGACCTCGGGATCAGAGCCCCAGGCGAAATCACACAAAGACAAGAGCTTGGCTCCGGCCGGGAATCGAACCCTGGTCGGCAAGCTTATATAGACAGTGACTAACCCATTCGGCCACGAAGAAAGATAAAAGTCAATGACAATTCTACTGTACTTATACCTGTCGAATTCAGGTATTTTGTACTTAGAATTGAAATCAACCCATCTTCACCATCGTAGCTAATTGGTAGTTTGTTACTTGGCATTCAATTAATGATAAATTTTGCACATTTTTACGTGTTTTTCATATTCAAATAAGCCATATATATATATTTTTTTTTGATATATTAATGTCTGGATTCTCTTAACGACCTCGGGATCAGAGCCCAGGCAAAATCACACAAAGACAAGAGCTTGGCTCCGGCCGGGAATCGAACCCTGGTCGGCAAGCTTATATAGACAGTGACTAACCCATTCGGCCACGAAGAAAGATAAAAGTCAATGACAATTCTACTGTACTTATACCTGTCGAATTCAGGTATTTTGTACTTAGAATTGAAATCAACCCATCTTCACCATCGTAGCTAATTGGTAGTTTGTTACTTGGCATTCAATTAATGATAAATTTTGCACATTTTTACGTGTTTTTCATATTCAAATAAGCCATATATATTTTTTTTTTGATATATTAATGTCTGGATTCTCTTAACGACCTCGGGATCAAAGCCCCAGTCGAAATCACACAAAAACAAGAGCTTGGCTCCGGCCGGGAATCGAACCCTGGTCGGCAAGCTTATATAGACAGTGACTAACCCATTCGGCCATGAAGAAAGATAAAAGTCAATGACAATTCTACTGTACTTATACCTGTCGAATTCAGGTATTTTGTACTTAGAATTGAAATCAACCCATCTTCACCATCGTAGCTAATTGGTAGTTTGTTACTTGGCATTCAATTAATGATAAATTTTGCACATTTTACGTGTTTTTCATATTCAAATAAGCCATATATATATATATTTTTTTTTTATATATTAATGTCTGGATTCTCTTAACGACCTCGGGATCAGAGCCCCAGGCGAAATCACACAAAGACAAGAGCTTGGCTCCGGCCGGGAATCGAACCCTGGTCGGCAAGCTTATAATAGACAGTGATATATATGGCTTATTTGAATATATATATATATATATATATATATATATATATATATATATATATATATATATATATATATATCTTTCCCAACGTTATCCCTAGATTAAGGGGTCAGTTGCGGATGCGCCTTTTCCAAAGCCTTGTATCAAAGGCATCCTCTTCCACCAAGCCTCTTCAGTCCATATGATCCTTCACATTATCTCGCCATCTAATGCCCTCTCTCTCTCTCTCTCTCTCTCTCTCTCTCTCTCTCTCTCTCTCTCTCTCTCTCTCTCTCTCTCTCTCTCTCTCCCGCCCCTTAGTTCTTCATATATTTTTAACCCCTCGCCTTTTACGAAGAAAATATATCTTAATCTACAACTACAAAATATTTTCCATGAGGAAAACCTCCCATGTTTTCCTTTCCAATTTAAAACATGGGAAAAGTGATATGAAAAATGGTAAAAAAAAAAAAAAAAAAAAAGAATAGTATAAAAGACAACAGAAGATACATGGTATCATTTCTAGACTTATTAGTTTCACTTGTAACATTAGACCGACATTCTAAAAATATTTGGCAACATAAAACAAAAATTGCAGTTCATAAAATGTAATAGTTTCCTCTTTCTCTCCCTCTTCTTTAATGTCAGACACAAATCGGACATAAAACGACTGTTCAAAGCTTTATGTGCACCGCAAAAGACTTTCATCTAGTGGGAAATATTTCAAGAGTTTTTTTAGAGAAATTTTAATTTCCATTTAGGGCAAAAACATACATGAAATGAACAACTGAAAAGAAATTTATCTACCGGACTTGAAAGGGTCGTTGGGGGTAACGCAAAGTAAGGTGAATATTCTGATCATGATAATCTTTTGACTGATATTATAAAAAAACCAATGGATTTATCGATTGATACTAAAGCATAAATACTAATTATATCTATCTCAAAGTAAGACTGACCTTTGAATGTTACTTTTCATACTAACGAGAACAAAATGGAAAATTAATCAAATTTACAAAGGAAAGAAGAAATCAATTACTGTCGACTATGAAGCAGTTGAATTAAAACAATTCAATCTTTTCATGCTTTGGTACTGTAGTTGCAGGAGATCTCAAAAACAGTTTAGCGTAACTCGGTGAGATTTGGTTTAAATGTCGCTTACGAATGGCAGAGGTAAACGACAGTAAAATGCTCTCGTAGCATAATGTCCCAGAGACTGACCATTCACACACACACACACACACATATATATATATATATATATATATATATATATATATATATATATATACATTATATATATATACACATACATACATACATACATACATATATATATATATATATATATATATATATATATATACATACATATATATGTATATGTATATATATATATATACATATACATATATATACATGTATATATATACATATGTATATATATATATATATATATATATATATATATATATAAATATACATAGCACCCAATCCCCCCTTTCTCTCCACACAAACTAAGACTATGACTCAGCAGGTAGACCTGTAAGCTCCTCCAAACACTATATCCTTAATTTATAAGGATGGTGAGGTTACAGACACTATAAGATACTGTCGAGCTTGAGCGGACCTCGAACCGCAGTCAAGCAGATCGCCAGGCAGAGACGTTTCCAATAGGTAACACTCTCAGGATCCTTTCCCTTTGATAGAAACAAATACAGAAAAGCTCACTTAGTGAATTAACATATTAATAACCACTGAATTATGTTCTTTGGTTCTTCAAATATACAGTTGGATATCCACTTGCAAAGGAAGGCACACAAATCAATGACAGAAAGAAAAACATGGCTGACGACCAATTCATAATCTGATAAGCCTATAACGGTATCAGTAGCCAATAACTCAATTTACACCAAACTAGTCACCCTCCACCAAAAATGGCCTTACAATTATTATCTGTCACTGTTAGAACTTTGTATATAAAATCAACTTCCCTTTTTAGTTTCTCTATTTCCTCATAATTTTTGGATATGATTGGATATTTTGAATTTCAAAAATATGAATCAAGGTATTGCGAGGTGATTCGGTCATGTGGGAAGAATGGACGCAGGACGAATTACGTATCAAAACGAAAAGAGGAATGTTTTTTGGAGCCACCCTTGTTAGTGGACACGCCCTAATGTTGAATGATTTATAAATGAGATATACACGCACACACACATATTACATATATATATATATATATATATATATATATATATATATATATATATATATATATATATATATATATATATATATATCTTAGCTACTCCAAATAGGAAAGGTACCCATCCCATAAACAATATTAAGATCGACATAATGGCGAAAAAGGTGTAGCCCCGGCATGGAAACTTCAGGCACTTGCTTCTTTGTACACGTTACACCTTAACAAATAACTATCTTTTTCGCCAGAGAGAGAGAGAGAGAGAGAGAGAGAGAGAGAGAGAGAGAGAGAGAGAGAGAGAGAGAGAGAGAGAGAGAGAATTATCTTTAAGATGATATGGAAGAGAATTTCTAGGCTTGAAACTTGAACATTTATGAGTAAAAGTAAGAATCAATGAATACATATTTCAAAATTCAAATTATACCTAATAATGCAATTTGGAACCATTTAAAGATCAAGAGTGGCAAGCCATGAATTAACAAGTGTAGCTAAACAATTCTAAAATCGTCGTAATTTATCTGTTACTTTCATCGAATGGGAAATGAATCTGACTTATCCCAAATTTAGTTCCTGATCTAGTTATAAACTTGTAGAGAATATTGTAAACGCAAGCAAATAAAGTCTCCCCAATATAACAAAGAGTCTGGCTATATATATATATATATATATATATATATATATATATATATATATATATATATATATATATATATATTTATACATAATTTATTTGTTTTCAGTTACCCTCAGTTCCCATAGTCCGTCAGGTATATCAAAAAACGACTAGTTACACCCTGGTGAAAGGCGCGTTCATGTGTATGTGTGTGCATATCTGAATATTTATCCATCATTTTTGATGAGCTGCGTACACTAGTAGGGTATATTACACATCGGACAATCTTCCCAGAATACTTTCTTCATTGCGTTTCAAATCATAATTGCAAAAATTTGTGTATCGTAATGATTCATCAACTTTCTAGGGTAATGCATGAACTGTAGAAACGTTTATCAGAGACTTTATTCTTCTATAACGAAATTTAGCTATACAGCAATTGACACGTTGGCAACAGATGCCTTTTTCTAAGGGATTATTTGGGTTCAAGGACCAACGCTTCCTACGCTTCCCTAACAAGAAAAAGGGAATTCTCATGCATGCAAATGAGTAAGATCTGCATATTCATCTCCTTTCTTTTAGCCACGTATTCAAACTTTGAAAATACCAGAGGGTAAGGTTAGGTTCAAGAGAATTTCAGTGTGCAGAAAGTCTAAAGTATGTGAGAAGGAAAATGGATTTCCGTCTTCATACGACTGGTGTTCTCATTACTGCGACACAAAGAATGTCTCATATAAAAGACACGAAATGAGACATAAAACAAGATATAAAAGACATACATAAAACCATAAGACAACATCTAACAACACCATTAAAGCTGCGTTGTACAATAATGGACGAAGCGAAAACCCCTTATGTTTACCTCGTCAGCAAAGAAGGAGAAGTCTTCAGGGTCTACTAAAAACGAGAGGAAAATATTTGGCAAAAATATTTGGGGATTTAATTACAGCACCAGTAAAAGGACAAAGTTGTTAATAACTGATAATCATATTTATCACCAATGTTGAAGAGGAATGTTATTTCGTTTTAGTTTAGTTGTAATTCCATATGGCATAAAATAACTGATAGTTGGAGTATTAATAGTTCTTCATTATAATAATAAATCTGCTGACGATGCGGAAAATATTTGTCTTTAAATACTCCTGAAAAAAAAACAGACCGGATGTGGTTCCCAAAAGCATATTTATATAAAAAAATCACACCGATAATTTTAAATCTGCTGTTAATAGTCAATTGTCAATAAAAATACTGAACGATAAGGAGCCACTATCACTGACATCCAACGAGTCTCTCTCTCTCTCTCTCTCTCTCTCTCTCTCTCTCTCTCTCTCTCAATAAATAAATAAATATATATATATATATGCATATATTTAATATATATATAAAGTATATATATAATATATATACAGTATATACATATAATATATATATATATACAGTATATATATATATATATATATATATATATACATATATACATATATATATATATATATATATATATATATATATATATATATATATATATATATGCATATATATATATATATATGCATATATATATATATATATATATATATATATATATATATATACTATATATATATATATATATATATATATATATATATATATATATATATATAAACATATATAACCTTCCATATACACATATTAACGAGAAAAAGTAGAAATAATTTTGGAGAAAGTCAAGTCCATAGCGGCCGTGTCAATAGCAATCTCGACATCGTTCACAATAGCAATTAATGACACCGGGCGAATGATTTCATCCTGCCTTGATTAACATTAGGAGGATCTCCTATCAATTAGGCTCTCGGACGACTATTGGAAAATCTTTGTCTTTGATCGACTCCACACTTGAATCAGGCCTTTAATCTTGGATGCGATCTTCCCTTTCATTTCACTCCATTAATCGTATTCAACATTCGGGAAATGGTCCATTTCAGTCTATTAAACAACATAACAGTCTCTCTCAGCGCTTTGAATAGAAACACACACATACACGCAAACACGTAATGGTATTAAGAAAGTTATCTAAGACCAAGGATTCGCATGATGTCTCGGTCATGATGAAAGATGGGAAGAAGAGTAATAGCTCGGAAAGCGCTCAATAGATGGCGTGGGCGATGTATTGGGAAGACTTGGCTTTTCATGATCCTTCCTCTTTCGATAATTACTCAAAAGATGATAAAGATGAAAACAAAAACTTTAATAATAATAATAATAATAATAATAATAATAATAATAATAATAATAATAATAATAATAATAATAATAGTTTCTAGTCATAAAATTAAGAATAAGGGGAGGAATATGAAACCTTTTGTAAGACAGATGGAAGCCGCCACAGAGAGAATGTCTTCAATCTATTACAGACGACAATGTACAAGGCAACTATACCACCGCTAATGGACTACACATCAGTCCCCAAAGAAAGGAAAATTGAATTTGGAGTAGAGTTACAGAACTAGTGCTCGACAGAAATTAGAAGCTAAAGTCATTAACCAAAAGTCCCGGATTTAATGTTCTTAAAGAAGGGACCAAAATATGTTTACTTCGTAAGAATATAATTATTCTTTGGTGGAAATTAAAATTGATGAAGATGATCAGAGATGTACGTAATAAAAATGGAGAGTTCCGCGTTTTTAAAATGTAAATAAATGTCATTATGAAGAAATAAATAAACTTATTACTAAACCAAGAGCACCTCTGCTTTATATACAGTTGGAGACAGAAATTCCTGGCACACCTCGCTCTGAGGAAGTCCATCCTGTCACACCCTTACTGCGCGGCAATTCTTTTTTTGAGTAGCTCCGCCCACCACCTCCGACATCTCTCCCTATATTATTGATTTGGTAACTCGCTGCGCAGTAAGGGTGTAACAGGGTGTACTTCCTCAGAGTTAGGTGTACAAAGAATGAATAAAATATATATTTAAAAACTATTTGATGCGTTCAAAAATGAATAGCTAGAGGCTTAGTTCAAGCCCACACACACACACACACACACACACACACACACACACACACATATATATATATATATATATATGGAGTTGGAAGAGAGGGGGGTAAGAATGATGATGATACCAAATACAGCAAAAATTTTAACTGATTGGAGAGCTGTAAATAACAGATTGTTACTTGAAAAGTTTAAATCAATGCAGTGCAACATGAGTATTATAGTTTGCTATCACCAACAAATGATTCCCCTCAGGAAAGGAATGATAAATACTGTGAAGGAACTGCAGAGGGTAATAGATGAGATCCCAGAGAGAGATATGAAAATTATAATTGGTGACTTCAATTCTAAAGCTGGAATGAATAATTAAGGTAAAGAGAATGGTATAGATGTTGAGGGTCTTGACGAAGTTGCAAATGAAAATGGAGCAAATTTTATAAGTTTCTGTTCAACAAACAATCTTGTTATTGGAGGGACTCTTTTTTCAGCACAAGGACATAAATATACATGGACTTTGCCATGTGGCAATTACATAAATCAAATAGATCACATAACCATTATAGGTAGTAGGTTGGCCAGGGCACCAGCCATCCGTTGAGATACTACCGCTAGCGAATTATTGGGTCTTTTGACTGACCAGACAGTACTACATAGGATCCTTCTCTCTGGTTACAGCTCATTTTCTCTTTGCCTACATATACACCGATTTGTCTAGCCTATTCTTTACATATTCTCCTCTCTGTCCTCATACGCCTGACAACATTGAGATTACCAAACAAGTCTTTTTCGCTCAAGGGGTTAACTTTCCTCTTGGTAAGGGTAGAAGAGACTTTAGTTTTGGTAAGCAGCTCTTCTAGGAGAAGGACACTCCAAAATCAAACCATTGTTTTCTAGTCTTGGGTAGTGCTATAGCCTCTGCACTATGGTTTTCCACTGTCTTGGGGTAGAGTTCTCTCGCTTGAGGATACACTTGGGTACACTACCTTATTTTATTTCTCTTCCTCTTGAATTTTTTCAATTTTTATAGTTTATATATGAAATATGCATTTTAATATTGATGCTTTTCTTAAAACATTGCATTTTAATTGTTAATTACTTCTCTTTTAGATTATATATATCCTTATTTCCTTTTCTTACTGGGCTATTTTCCCTGTTGGAACACTTGGGCTTATAGCATTCTGCTTTTCCAACTAGGGTTGTAGCTTAGCAAATAATAATAATAATAATAATAACAATAATAATAATAATAATAAAAATAATAATAATAATAATAATAATAATAATAATAATAAAGAAAAAAGAAGGTCTCTGAGAAATGTAAGAAGCTATAGAGTTGTAGATATTGGTCGTGATCACCAACTCCTTATTGCCACACTAAAATCAAAACTGAAAGCGCCCAGCAGAAATTTTTTAAGAATACCAAGGTTTGATACAACTAAGCTTCTAGAAGATGAGCACGGAGAAACATTTCCAATTTAATGTAAAAACTGATTTGCAGTCTTAGAGACTTTGAGAGATGAATAGCAGACAATTGGTGAAGAATGGTGTGATATTAAGAACATATATCAGTCAGTTGGTAGTGAAGTTTTGAGACACAGCTTTGCAGTATCACCACTTAACATCTGGTGGACAGGTTACTAGAGCATTCTTCGGCTGAATCTTGCCGAGTGATCGACATAATTCGGAGATTATCTAATATTCCCTATGAATGACTTCAAGAATGACCAAGATTTATATCTGACAAAGCTATGAATTCAGGGAGCTATGGTGTAAGAATCGCTCATAAAATCATTAATGAAATCTCTTTGAGAGCAAAGAAGAAGAAGCATATACCCATCAAAAAGAGATATAGCTCTGTTATAACAAGAGAAGATGAAGAAAGACAACGTTGGATGGAAAAAATTTTTGAGGTCATATATATAAATAGGAGATATGAAGGGAATAATTTTATTGATATACCTGAAGCTGAGGACGACCTTGAATTCACTTGCGTTTGAAGCCGAAGCTATCATTAACTTAAAAAAAAAAAAAAAAAAAAAAAAAAAACTCAGGAAATGGAAAGCCCCTGGATACGATGGAATAACTGCCGAGATGTTACTGGCTGAAAATGAAGTGGCCCCCGAAATACTTGCAAGATTATTTTGTAGAATGTGTCATGAAGAAGCAACAGCTGATGAATGGGAATTATTAGTGTTGGTGAAAATAGCTAAAAAAAGAGACCTGGCTTATTGCAATAATTACAGAATCATCACACTTATGTCAGTCATCATGAAAATATATAGTATGCTTATTCTAAAGAGATTAGAGAAAGATTGATGAAAAGCTAAGCGGTGAACAAGCAGAATTTAGAAAAGTAGTTGTACTGAACAAATTTTCTTTTTGAGACATGTACAACAATGCCTAGAATACAGAAATCCACTTTTGATGTCATTTGTAGACTATGAAAAAGCCTTTGATAGTGCACCGGCCAGTTTTGTGCTGTCTTACGTTATCGTGGAGTTCCTCTTAATATGTAAATTTGATGAAGTTTGTTCATGAGCATAGCATATGCGAAGTTAATGTTAGTGGAGTCTTATCAAGTGAATTTCCGGTGAACAGGGGAGTAGTCAAAGTGGAATGTGTCGTCACCTATGTTAATTATCCTCCTCATGATTTTGTAATGCATAGAACAATTGGGAATGGCGGAGAAGGATTGTACTGGATTGGTAACAGGAAAACAGCTAACCTAGAGTATACTGATGACGCTGTCCTTAATAGTAGGACATCACAGGACGTTGGGGTTAAGATGAATAGAAGAAAGACAGAGGATGAGAACGGAATATTTAATGGAAGATGATATATCACTGGAAGGAGAAAAGGATTAATGAGGTTGAATCATTTAAATATTTAGGAACTATGATCTCTAATACAGGGTCTTTAGAAGTGTAGTTTAATAAAAGACTGAAAAAAAACAAAAAAAACAGAAAGTAGCTAGTTTAAGATTTAGTAAAATTAGGAAATCAAATAGCCTGGAATTACATATAAACATCAGGCTATATATATAATTTTAGTGATATCAGTGTTACTGGATGGACATGAGTCGTGGCATGACAATGAAACAATATCCAACAGATTTTGTAGATTTGAGAACAAAGCAATCAGAAGAATATTGGGAGTTAAATGGCAGGGAATGATTAGAAATAAAACTATAAGAGATATTACTAGAGTGTCATATGTGGATGAGATCATGGTGAGGGGTGGGTGGAGATGGTTTGGGCATACTATCCGCACTCCCAAGAAAAATTAGTTCATTAAACTTTTAACTGGGCTCCACAAGGTGCGAGAAGAGTTGCAAAGACCCAGGTTCACATGGCTGAGGACTATGAAGCGTGAAGTAGGATTTACATAATGATAATAATGATATTGGCAATAGGTATATTTTGTTCATCGTAATATTTTGGGAAATCCAAAAATACTTTTTTATATAACTCTATTATTGTTTAACATTTGCATTAAAAGCTGAGGATAGAGACGACTGGCGAAATCTAACTGTGGACCTTTGCGTCAATAGGCGTCGGAGGAGATGAAGATGATGATGATGTCTTCTTTTACATCAACAGAAATATGCCATACAGTTTAATGAATGTAATGTTATTTACTTTAGACATGTATCTGACGTTTAGGGCAGAGCTCTCTTCAAATTGGGCCCTGGTTTTAAGGTCTTTGTCTTTGAGGTCGCTCATGAATGGCAGATGCAAGGGACGGGAGAATGCCCTATAGACTGACCATATATACACAGGATCAGGGCCCAAGACCCGTCTCCATAAAGGTAAGACCAGGGAGGGTCAGGCAATGACTGCTGATGACTTAGTAGGTCGACCTATAGGCTCCCCGAAAACCCCCATCCATAGTTCACACGGATGGTAAGGTTGCAGGCAATATCAAAACCTGTCGAGCTTGAGTGGGTCTAGAACTTCCTTCCAACAGGTTGTTAGAAAGAAAAGTTCTTAACAGGTGGAAAAGAGGATGGAAAATATAATGATGGTGAAAGTACTTCCTTCCTTAATTGCGACAATGTGGTCATTAATCTCCAGTAAGTGTCAAAGAATCTGGAAATAAGAAACTAATAAACAATCTCTCTCTCTCTCTCTCTCTCTCTCTCTCTCTCTCTCTCTCTCTCTCACATACACAGGATTTTATTGCTATAAGGAATATGATATTTTGTTTAGACGCTTCCTAAATTCGAATTCAAGAAGTAAAATATGATTGCCAACCTTTTCTCTAAGTTTTAATTACTTCCTATAATTTTCACAAATTAAGGGAAGCTTTATCATTGGGAATAGGATAATATATGTGTGGAACATTCTAGTTCAGAATGTTAATGAAATGTATGGTATCATTTGAAAATAACATTTATGTGCATTGTCCATAAGAGAAAATCTTCACATGACTAAACGGTATATTTCATAAGTAGCAGTGTACAAATCAGCTCCAGTTCTTTGGTGTTAAATTTAGTTTTCGATTATTACAACCCCTGTTTTGGTAAAGATCTTTTCTCATGATTTTATGACTATAACTCGTCATATAAATTTGAGTTACCGTGTATTCTCTAGCAGCTCTAAGGTTTCCTTACCAACCCCTCTACAACGTCTTTCACTTAGGACCATGATATCCAAACTATATTTCATAAATTCGTTCTCCACTTGCTGTAACCTCACAATCTGATTCATGATTCTAACATTTCAATTACCAATTTTTCTTTAGAATTTATAAACCGGGAGATTTCTAGCACCCCAATACGCCCGGGATTGAAGGCCATTCTGTCATCTTCTCTTTCCATTGACTGGTGTAATTCATACAGGATTCGTTGGCTATATTCATCCAAGGATAGCCAGTTCCTTGTGATGCGCAGTGCCTATCTAACTAAGGCAAGTGACCCCTGCCAGTCCATGCTAATTCCAGTAAGATCTGCCAGCATTAGGAGTAGAAACTTGTCTATCGCCTTAAACCCAATCCGTCACCCTGCTGCCAGTGACTTTATCGAGATTTAGGGGAATCATTTCCTACACACCGAAAGTTATCGTTACTCCGCCAGGTTGCTAATCCGCTCATATAACCGTTGGCAAACATGGATTGCTAAGATATACCGACTGTCGCATACCTATACAACTATACAAAATATTATTATTTACTTATCATGAATAAAATTACAAGTTGATTAGTTCATAAATTGTTATATATATCTTACAGAAGGCTGTCTAAATTTTATTGCTTACTCTTAAGAGAGCTAACTACAAAGTTTTCTTGAGTTATAGAGTATACGCGTAAGTTCATCTATAAACAACAATCACAGATAAAATAAAAATAAACTAGCACTTTGTAATAAATACAGAAGGAAACCAGAAGTTATAAAGATATCAGTATGAAGTATTAAAGAAGTTACAAATTTAGTAAACGAGCTAAAGTGAATGAACCTTAATTACTGGAACTTAATTAGAACTTTTACAAAGGTGATGAAGGCAATTTCTTAAGAAGGTTCCTTTTTATTAGTTCTAACTTCATAATGCTGTTATGTATTCTCTTTTCAGATTTCTCTGTTCAAAACAGGAAAAGATGTAATGGACATATCTAGTAGTTAAACTTCGTTTTCAAACTTGAATATATGGAAGTAGGCGGGTCTTTCCTTAGTATCATTATTGAATTTTTAAGCTCATGAATGGCAGCACCCAAGTCCCTTCTCCAACAAAGATAGGACCAGGGAGGGCCAGGCAGTGGCTACTGTTGACTCGGCAGTAGACCTATAGGCTCCCACAAACTCACTCAACTCTCCTTAGCTCACAAGGATGGTGAGGATGCACTCACTACTGAAAACTATCGAGTTTGAGCGGGGGCTCGAACTTCCGTCCAGCATATTGCCAAACAGGGACTTTTCTAATAGGCTACCGTAACCAATCAAGTTACAGCTTGGCAACTAATAGAATAATAACAATGCCATTCAATCTATCCATTTATGAATATATCAATTATCATCATAGTTGTTTCCGTTATTACTAACACCACTACAAATCTAACCTTTATCCAAACCTATATCCTGTATAAAAAAGGATATTCACAAATTCTTGTGGAAAGAAAAAAAAAATACTCAAATTCTTTTGAACAAAAATATTTGGTTTTTCATTTAGGCTGCAAGAGAATAAAAGTGGCCACTGAAGTAAAACTAACAGTAAATATAGAGGTTTAATAAATATATGATCGTAAAAACAAGAAATGAAAAGAAATTCCCAAATAAAAATTGCAAAGAAATGCACGTAGAGCAGCTAACCAAAAACAAATCTAATGAATACAGTCAGAGGGACGATTATCTCTTAGAATAACAACCTTTATTTATTTTACGGAGGGTCAACATCCCTATAATCACCGGAAGTAATATCAGACAGCCTCTACATAGGTCCAAAAAGGCTCATAGAGGGGTAGTAATCATTAATTGAACAAGAAAAGAGTACTAGTAATACAAGCAATCAGAGGACGTAAAGTGAAAGATACATATTTAAATAAATTTCGAAGGGGGGGGGGGATTATAAGAGAATCCTTTTGACGAAAAATTCAAATTTCGGTAACAAGAGCGCACCTTTGAAATAATTTCCAATGGTGATAATAAGAGGTTCCTGGTGAAATAAAATCTAAATATGGTCAAGCTGGACATCTATGGACGATAAAATAAATTTAAAGAAACATAGGATGCGATTGCGTTAAGTGTCTTTAAGTTGTATCTTCTGGCGTCACAGGAAACGGGCAGTTCCTGACAATCGAAAATCTATGTCAAGAGAAATACTTAAAAAAAAAAAAAATAATAATCATATCTGGTACATACTATATAAGTCGCAAATAGGATATATGGCAAAAGCAAGTAGTTGTCCTAACAATTATAACTATCAATGGTTACTAGATACAAGTGATGTTGCTAGATAATTTGTAGGCCATACTTGCACATTTTACAAGAATCTACCTCGACAACGATCATATTTCAATTCATAAAAAAAAGAATGGTTGAATAGTGAGATATTATCAATCTATCTACCTACACAAACACACACACACACACACATATATATATATACATACACGCATATATATATATATATATATATAAACATATATATGTATATATATATATATATATATATTTATATACGTATATATATACATTCATATATATATATATATATATATATAATATATATATATATATATATATATATAAACATAAAATTACAGGACTGTATTAATATCAACGAAATAGAAAAACCCGTCTTCCTTCGGTTCTCAGATTGAAAACCAAGCTCTTCGTATAGCAAAAATTTATTTATTAAAAAAAAAACACGTTAATATTTCCTTTCCCCATTTCCATCCTAATCAAAACACCAAAAGTCTGGTGGGTTTCCCGGGAAATGAAGCGAATGAATGCTCTATTTTCCCGTATTTCTATTTTTGTAATGTAATAATCTGCTTCGCGAATCACCCCCCACCCCCCACACCACACATCCTATGCACACCAGAGTAACCACGGAGGGAAATTTAATTACACCTGAAAGTCTTCACTAATTCCATGTAACAATACAACAGTCATCTACCTTTGCCATTTGCCGGGCTCTCCGGCCACCACAGGATATTAAATTTTCGAGTATTTCCAGGTGACTTTACCAGAGAACGGGTGAGCAATATTCTTTTTACTTCATTTCACGAGGCGCTAGTTTGCATCAGACCATATTGGCTACAAGGGCTGAGTAACTTCCAATAATAACGATACAATTTATAAAACTGCAACAATAAAAATCATAATGATATGAATAATGTTACGATTATGCCTCAAAGTAAACATATAAAAATAATCATATAATTTTTTTCATTGATGTCAAAATAGGTTTTGACAATGAATATAATTACATTAACTAATTTTGTTTATTCGTTTTTTAAATATTCAAGCGATTTTAATTAATTCTTTCATAAAAACAAATTCATAAAAAACTGAATTACAAATATATTTTTTTTCCGTTTATACTTCAAGATATGACCCTAAACATTCTATTTATTAGTTTCACCATATAATCAAATTCAAAACACACTCTAATTCAACCTTCAAGAACAACTATTTATTACCCTCCTTCAAGTATAACTGTCTTTTACGTACAACATGAGAGAATGAAGAATTTCTTATGTTTGATTTAAAATGAAACATTATTAAGGTAAGCAATCATTTACATGAACAATAACAACAAAAATATTTAATGGAAAAGATAAGACGATACTTCACATTCTGTACGTTTAATCTGGTAATGTTTAAAACAAACAAACAACACACACACACACACACACACATATATATATATATATATATAGAGAGAGAGAGAGAGAGAGAGAGAGAGAGAGAGAGAGAGAGAGATTCATACCACTCGTATTAAAACAGTAGGCTAGAGTAATGAGGATATTTTTCTATCACTTAAAACAATATATTTATAACTGATAAAAGAAAATACCATAAATACTTTCACTTCTGTATTCAAAACTAAATTCATATCATATATGGATATTTTTAACTCTCTTGCACTATCAGTTTTTATTAACTGAGACTGGTATTACTTCTTCAATTCAATTAACGTATATATGATATGATATGATATGATATATATAAATTACATATTCAAATATATATATATATATATATATATATATATTTATATATATATATTTGTCTTGAATTAAATCATCTGTTTTGCAAGAAAGTCCTCACCGAATTCGCAATAACCTTTTCCACTTTAAGAAGGGCGGAAGGGAGAATAAATTGGAAAACAATGCCCCCTGACCTTAAGGTTTTATTGTTTTATTAAAGAGAAGTCAAACCAGGGATTGACCGAGTCAAGCGCCCCCCCCCCCCCCACCACCACCACCTCTGGGGGAGGGAGAAGGAAGAGGAAAGAAAGGAAAGCCAGGTCGGGAGAGAGAGAGAGAGAGAGAGAGAGAGAGAGAGAGAGAGAGAGAGAGATTGCGTAACATCAGTGTGTTCTTTTATTTTTATCTTTATATTTTTTCCACCTGATATAATTAAAAGTTACCTCTCCTTCTGTGTCATTCCGATACACAGATACTCGCCAATTATAAACATATATGAATATGTAGGTGTATATATACACATATATATATATGACCACACAGCTATATATATATATATATATATATACACACACACACATACACACACACACACACACACACACATATATATATATATATATATATAACTTGAATGAATATAAATAATAGACGACTAAATATCATATGCAGGAAAGACATGTCAGCCCCTAACTTCAACACAGTAATTTTTCAAATTTCCCTGAATCTAATAGTCAATCAACCTCGAACCCCCCCCCCTCCCCCCACAAAAAAAATAAAAAAAACTTAACATTGCATAAACGTATTCCTGCATCTATCCCTCGTGCATTGCAATTATCATTACAAAACTTTCCTAAATCTGGAAGTCAAATCTCATTACTTTGGCCGGAAATTGAAAATTTTTGAACTGTCTTAAGCTCCTTAACGAGCTGAACCCCAGATGCAAGGGGAATTAAACTCCTTTCATTATTATCATTATAATTTTTCCTCTATTTCTACTTTAATTCTCCTCTGCCATTTCATCTCTACGTATTCTCAGGCAAGAAAGTGTAGGAACGATGAGGTTAGTCTGTATAAGATGCAAGTTAATAGCGATTCTTGGACAAAAAGAAAATTAAGAGAAAGTAAACATAAGATTTCCTAATCATACCGTGCTGAATGGATTGAATTCCCGGATTAATGGGCAAGCGTTGGGGCCGGGAAGGACATACAGCGCCACTGTGCAACTAGAGTAAAACATTGTGGTGGCCTATTGGAACCATTTCTTCCTAGCAATCTGCTTGACTGAGCTTCAAGTCCAGCTCAAGCTCGATAGTTTCTTGTGGTATCTGCAACCTCACCATTCTTGTGAGTTACGGATTGGAGGTTTGGGAAGCCTATACGTCTACCTACCGAGTCAACATCAGCCATTGCCTGGCCAACCCTAATCCTAGTTAGGTGTAGAGGGGGCTAGAGAGCTGATCATATGTATATACCCGTATGGTCAGTCTCTAGGGCAATGTCACTGTCCCCTGTTCTTTAATTCCATATATTCAAAAAAAATAATTTCATCAAACATTTCACCTCTCATGTGAAGACTTAGAGCCCCATCTTAATGATATAAATATATCAGCGTAACCTTACTTGAACTCATATTAACTGACAGCTTTCACTCCCTACATATTCTTTTAAACTTTCTTTCTGCAGCCTATCTGAACTATATCCAATCAGCACTGCATCATCTGGACATATCAGAACTACAAACTTTATTCGAAACCCATTTCCCTCTCATACAACTTAGCAACTATATCTCCTGGACATTTTATACTCTCGCCAATAATGCGTATATCAAAGAGCCTCAAAAGATATACTGTCAAACTAGTCCCCTTTCAATCTACCCATTCCCAAAGTTGCCCTTGTTCAATTGCAAAACCTGTTAAACATTCTCATCAACTCATCTCTCATAACTTACATCCTTAAAATACTTTATAATTTCTTTGTTGTTTAGGTTGAAGTATACTTATAAGTTAATCTAAGTAAAAAAAAAGACTTCTATTTCCTTCACGTAAATTTCTTGTGGTCTTTTCCATCATTTATGTGAAAAATAATTATATTTATTATTTGCGTAACTCCTAAAAATGGAAAAAAATTGATTGCTTTTGGCCTAAGAAGAAGTCTACTTACACTTCAGACAATTCATCGAAACATCGTTAATCTTCTTTGGATCTACAACGTTCGTCCCCAACCATAATTATCTATCCTATCTTAAATTTAAAACAAAATCCTAATGTGGTGTATGGTTTTATATTATCTTAAGAGTCCTTTCCTCAGTTTTACATTCATACATCGGAATAATTATTCCTCTCTCGTCATTACAATCTAAAGCTTTCGTCTTTCCATACATATCTTAACTCGCCCTGGTCAGCCAATCAATCCAGCTACCATGGCATGTTCACATTCTTAATCTCTTAATTGTTATCCTCACACACTATGCACATCTGAATATAAATAGGTAAATTAGAAGTGAACAGAGAGAGAGAGAGAGAGAGAGAGAGAGAGAGAGAGAGAGAGAGAGAGAGAGACAATAACTTCGTCTGAATTTTCTTTCTTGCTACAATGATAAATCAAAACTGAAGAAGTTGAAGGGAAAACTCTTTGATATCTATTTTTCTAAAACAAGGGGACATACTGTGAAGGTTTTTCCTTTAAAAAAAGTAAAAACCTGTTCCCATACAACCGTAAAGTTCCAAACTCCATTTCAAGGAGTTCTAACACGTTATGCCTATACATATAATAGCCCAACCAGAATACCACATTATTATTACTATTACAATACTGGATGATAATAATAATAATAATAATAATAATAATAATAATAATCGATTATAATAACATTGCAAGTAAAGAAAATAAGATATAATAATAATAATAATAATAATAATAATAATAATAATAACAATAATAATAATAATAATAATAATATCAATAATGATAATAACAACAATAATAACTATATTCCCTGACATGGAAATAGGACTTGATTTATGAATTTTGCTTAGAAAAGCCGGCGTTGGACCCGTAAGACCATTCAGTGCCTAAATGCTACTAAGGAGGAGGGGGGTGGGGGGGGGGGGCCTCTTGACACTTACACTATGAAGAAAAAGTCAAGAGGTTGGGCAGCAAGATGGAAGATAGTCAGCGGGAACATAGTTTTAACAGAAGGCTAAAAAGAACAAGGCAACAGACGACAGGTTTATTACGTGAAATGAATGACGTTTAAATATGCATTTCAAGACCTTCATAACCGCAACGTATGTTAGCTGAAAGACACACTATGAGCTATTCATTTGGTAACAAAGCCACTTCATCTATTATGCAAAATCTAGTGTACGCGACCCGTCAACTCTTTCCACCCCTCCCCGTTTCCGAACAACAACCCGGCAGTCGGGCAACTTGTGGGAAATTATGATTTCCGAGTGTATGACTCTCTCATATATTTAGTAAAGCTTATCAGCGCAAGAGAAAGTAAATAAATAAATAAATAAGTAAATAAATAAATATATATAAATTTATATATACATATATATATATATATATATATATATATATTGTCAGACACTTGCCCTTTATTTTATAGTGGACATTAAACAGTTCTTTCCGACTAGAATAGTTCATAATGAGTATTATGCTAAAGCAATATTTAACAATACCTATTAAAGAATCTGTCTCTTCAACAGCATTGAACAGAAATAAATCAAGTCAATTAAAGAAAACCAGGTCATCATTTTCCACCTCACTGATATAAATCTTGGTAATTCCAGAAGTCATTCACTTAATTAGGGAATATTAGATGACACGGATGTACCCTCTTCCAGTAAATGAGAAATGCGTTGTCGATAATGATAATGATGCGAAGTAATCTCCGAATTATGTCGATCTCCCGGTGAGATTCAGCTGTCGAATGCTGTGGTATCCTGTCCATCAGGTCAAGTGGTGATACTGCAAAGCCAAATGGCTTGCAAATTTCATTGGCAATTTATTCATGCAGAATTGCTTTGGAGGTGACGCACTTCAATTCCCGTGGATTACAGAATAGATGCCTTTCGAAATCATGCGGATTTAGGTGTTCATTTGTTTAATAATGGATGGGATTAATCTTTACTGTTAGTTCAAATTGATTTATTTCATGTTTTCATTCGTCGTTTGCTCCGACTAAAACTAGTTTACATCTAAATTCTGTTCTGGGGATTTGTCATAAATATCCCAATCACAATGAATAGATATAAGAATAAATGGCTTTTCTTTTCTGAAATCTCATTAATCTTCGATGATATCCAATGCATATATCAGAGAGGAAGTCAAGAATGGTTGGGTATGGCCGATAATTGGAAGGGTGACCATTTTAG
Organism: Palaemon carinicauda; assembly: GCF_036898095.1. NCBI lineage: Eukaryota > Metazoa > Arthropoda > Malacostraca > Decapoda > Palaemonidae > Palaemon > Palaemon carinicauda. The sequence continues at coordinate 71,555,478 of NC_090746.1, read as the reverse complement.
AGCTCACGTTAATTCAAACCCTCAAGATCAACCATTCAAAAATAGAAAATGACACATGAATTGAAGAAA
>NC_090746.1:71535409-71545409 GCF_036898095.1 Palaemon carinicauda | reverse complement strand
AGCCTCTTCTATCCGTATGATCCTTCACATTATCTCGCCATCTAATGCCCTTTCTCTCTCTCTCTCTCTCTCTCTCTCTCTCTCTCTCTCTCTCTCTCTCTCTCTCTCTCTCTCTCTATCCCCTTAGTTCTTTATATATTTTTAACCCCTTGCCTTTTACGAAGAAAATATATCTTAATCTACACCTAGGAAATATTTTCCATGAGGAAAACCTCCCAACTTTTCCTTTCCATTTTAAAACATGGGAAAAGTGATATGAAAAATGGTAAAAAAAAGAAAAAAATAATAGTATAAAAGACAACAGAAGATACATGGTATCATTTCTAGACTTATTAGTTTCACTTGTAACATTAGACCGACATTCTAAAAATATTTGGCAACATAAAACAAACATTGCAGTTCATAAAATGTAATAGTTTCCTCTTTCTCTCCCTCTTCTTTAATGTCAGACACAAACGACTGTTCAAAACTGTGTGCACCGCAAAAGAATTTCATCTAGTGGAAAATATTTAATTTTTTTTTTTTTTTACAGAAATTTTAATTTCCATTTAGGGCAAAAACCTACATGAAATGAACAACTGAAAAGAATTTAATCTACCGTATTTGAAAGGGTGGTTGGGGGTAACACAAAGTAAGGTGAATATTCTGATCATGATAATCTTTTGACTGAAATTATTAAAAAATCAAAGGATTTATCGATTGATACCAAAGCATAAATACTAATTATATCCATCTCAAAGTAAGACTGACCTTTGAATGTTACTTTTCATACTAACGAGAACAAATTGGAAAATTAATCAAATTTACAAAGGAAAGAAGAAATCAATTAGTGTCGACTATGAAGCAGTTGAATCAAAACAATTCAATCTTTTCACGCTTTGGTACTGTACTTGCAGGAGATCTCAAAAACAGTTTGGCGTAACTCGGTGAGATTTGGTTTAAAGGTCGCTCACGAATGGCAGAGGCAAACGGCAGTTAAAATGCTCTCGTAGGATAATGTCCCAGAGACTGACCATCCACACACACATATATACATACATATATATGTATCATAGCCACGAAAAGGAAAATGAAAAGACTTGATTGGAGTTAGTACTTTCATCCACTCAGGACATCATGTTGAGTTTGATGATGCCCTGAGTGGATGAAAGTACTAACTCCAATCAAGTCTTTTCAGTTTTCCTTTCGTGGCTATAATACATTTTATATTCATCATGTGTGATTTCTACACATACATACATACATACATACATACATACATATATATATATATATATATATATATATATATATATATATAATTTATATATATATATATATATATATATACATATATATATATATATATATATATATATATATATATATATATATATATATATATATAGCACCCAATTCCCCCTTTCTCTCTACGCAAACTAAGACTAGGACGCAGCAGGTAGACCTATAGGCTCCTCAAAACACTACATCCTTAATTTATAAGGATGGTGAGGTTGCAGACACTATAAGATACTGTCGAGCTTGAGCGGACCTCGAACCGCAGTCAAGCAGATCGCCAGACAGAGACGTTTCCAATAGGTAACACTCTCAGGATCCTTTCCCTTTGGTAGAAACAAATACAGAAAAGCTCACTTAGTGAATTAACATATTAATAACCACTGAATTATGTTCATTGGTTCTTCAAATAGACAGTTGGATATCCACTTGCAAAGGAAGGCACACAAACACAATGACAGAAAGAAAAACATGGCTGACGACCAATTGAAAATCTGATAAGCCTATAACAGTATCAGTAGCCATAAACTCAATTCAAACCGAATCAGTCACCTTCCATCAAAAATGGCCTTACAACTATTATCTGTCACTGTTAGAACTTGGTATATAAAATCAACTTCCCCTTTTAGTTTCTCGATTTCCTCATAATTTTTGGATATGATTGGATATTTTGAATTTCAAAAATATGAATCAAGGTATTGCGAGGTGATTTGGTCATGTGGGAAGAATGGACGCAGGACGAATTACGTATCAAAACGAAGAGAGGAATGTAACAGCAACTATTTTTTTGGAGCCACCCTTGTTAGTGGACACGCCCTAATGTCGAACGATTTATAAATGAAATATATATATATATATACACACACATGTATGTATATATATATATATATATATATATATATATATATATATATATATATATATATATATGTGTGTGTGTGTGTGTGTGTGTGTATTTATATATATATCTTAGCTACTCCAAATAGAAAAGGTACCCATCTCATAAACAATATTGAGATCGACATAATGGGGAAAAAGGTGTAGCCCCGGCATGAAAACTTCAGGCATTTGCTTCTTAGTACACGTTACACCTTAACAAATGGCTATCTTTTTCGCCAGAGAGAGAGAGAGAGAGAGAGAGAGAGAGAGAGAGAGAGAGAGAGAGAGAGAGATAGAGATAGAGAGAGAGAGAGAGAGATAGAGATAGAGAGAGAGAGAGAGAGAGAGAGAGAGAGAGAGAGAGAGAGAGAGAGAGAGAGAGAGAGAGAGATGATTATCTTTTAGATGATATGAAAGAGAATTTCTAGTCTTGAAACTTGAACATTTATGAGTAAATAGAAGAATCAATGAATACATATTTCAAATTTCAAATAACCTATTAATGCAATTTGGAACCATTTAAAAATCAAGAGTGGCAAGCCATGAATTAACAGGTGTAGCTAAACTATTCTAAAATCGTCGTAATTTATCTGTTACTTTCATCGAGTTGGAAATGAATCTGACTTATCCCAAATTTAGTTCCTGATCTAGTTATAAACTTGTAGAGAATATTGTAAACGGAAGCAAATAAAGTCTCCCCAATAAAATAAAGAACAAGTGTCTGGCTATATATATATATATTTATATATATATATATATATATATATATATATATATATATATAATGTATATATATATACATATATATATATATATATATATATATATAATGTATATATATATATATATATATATATATATATATATATATATAATTTATTTGTTTTCAGTTACCCTCAGTTCCCATAGTCCGTCAGGTATAGAAAAAATAGACTAGTTACACCCTGGTGAAAGGTGTGTTCATGTGTATGTGTGTGCATATCTAAATATTTATCCATCATTTTTGATGAGCTGCGTACACTAGTAGGGTATATTACACATCGGACAATCTTCCCAGAATATTTTCTTCATTGAGTTTCAAATCATAATTGCAAAAATTTGTGTATCGTAATGATTCATCTACTTTCTAGGGTAATGCATGAACTGTAGAAGCGTTTATCAGTGACTTTATTCTTCTATAACGAAATTTAGTTATACAGCATTTGACACGTTGGCAACATTTCCATTTTTCTAAGTGATTATTTGGGTTCAGGGACCAACGCCTCCTACGCTTCACTAACAAGAAGAGAATTCTCATGCATGCAACTGAGTAAAATCTGCATATTCATCTCCTTTCTTTTGGCCACGTATTCAAACTTCGAAAATACCAGAGGGTAAGGTTAGGTTCAAGAGAATTTCAGTGTGCAGAGAGTCTAAATTATGTGAGAAGGAAAATGTATTTCCATCTTCATACAACTGGTGTTCTCATTACTGCGACACAAAGAATGTCTCATATAAAAGACACGAAATGAGACATAAAAAAGATATAAAAGACATACATAAAACCATAAGACAACATCTAAAAACACCATTAAAGCTGCGTTGTACAATAATGGACGAAGCGAAAACCCCTTATGTTTACCTCGTCAGCAAAGAAGAAGTCTTCAGGGTCTACTAAAAACGAGAGGAAAATATTTGGCAAAAATATTGGGGGATTTAATTACAGCACCAGTAAAAGGAAAAAGTTGTTTTTAACTGATAATCATATCTATCACCAATGTTGAAGAGGAATGTTATTTCGTTTTAGTTTAGTTGTAATTCCATATGGCATAAAATAACTGATAGTTGGAGTATTAATAGTTCTTCATTATAATAATAATCCTGCTGACGATGCGGAAAATATTTGTTTTTAAACATTCCTAAAATTATTTGTTTTTCTGTAAAAAAAATAATCAAAATTGAAGATTTTACAAAAAACAATAAACTTTTATTTCATGTAATACTGAAAATACACATCTTAATATAGAAAAGGACAAGGAAAACAATTCCTTAATATCGCTAATGCATTGTGAAATTATCCACGTTCATCATCCAGCGGATAATTTGCATAAAAAAAAAAACCAACGAAAAATTCCCAAACAAAAAGTAACAAGCCCTTTCACTAGCAACATTATCCCCAGTTAAGCTAATGAAGTACTTCACATGGTCTAATTACGCAAATTCCACATCCTCTGTAAAACCCGAGAGAACAGATTTCAATTGACTCCACTATCAACTTGATCATTCGGCCGAAAAAGAAACTGAAAACGAACACAGAGAAACAGGAGAGTTAGAAATTCTTGTGTCGGCGAGAGAGCATCCAATTCCAAAGGCTTTCGCCCACTAAAGCCTCCAGTAACAAAGGTAAGAATGACCCGGTAGTCAAGAAAATCTTCAAATACTCAACCGGAGATCCACCCGGTGAAGATAAGTTGGGAATTTGTGGATCCCGAAGTAGAATCTCTCCATTTGGAGAATCAAAGATAATAGGAAAAGCAATGAATGTAATATTCTACCACTTCAAATGAATGGTACTTTTCGAGAGAGAGAGAGAGAGAGAGAGAGAGAGAGAGAGAGAGAGAGAGAGAGAGAGAGAGAGAGAGAGAGATAGTCGTACACCATATGATTTATGTTTTTTTTTAATACCATTCTGACTTCTAACTGCGTTTACATTATCTGTAGAGTTCAATGATCTACATCAACGAAATAGAAAGGATTCTCTTTTGCAAAAAATTATTCAATATTGTTCACCTCCAGAAAATAAGTCAAATTACGCGTACAAGTTCAAAAGGCCCAACCACACACAAACACACACTCACTATATATATATATATATATATATATATATATATATATATATATATAATATATATATATATATATATATATATATATATATATATATATATATATCTTTACTAGCTAAACTACAAACACAGTTGGAAAAGCAGGATGCTATAAGCCCAAGTTCACCAACGGGGCAAATAGACCAACGAGGAAAGAAAATAAGTAAATAAATAAACTATATGAGAAGTAATGAGCTATTCAACTACCAGATTAAATAGATAATTCCACAAGTTGGTCACAGCTGGAATCAAACACTTCTAGCGATACTGTGTAGTGTTGAGCCTCCTGATGATGGCAAGACTATTAGAAATATATATATATATATATATATATATATAAATATATATATATATATATATATATAAATATATATATATATATATATATATAAATATATAAATATATAAATATATATATATATATATATATATATATACATATAACAAAAATTTCATAAAAAACTAATTCAAAATGGAATTTAGCCTGGGAATCAAATGAAACCCTCATCCAGATCAGTATAACTTTATCCGGATCTTTAAAAAATTGGAGATTTTGGTCAGACGCGAGTTCGTGTAAATCTCCAGACTGTGGTTAAGGAAGAGAGATATCGGCCATTTCGCTTTATCGTTCTATCTCGGAGGTTGACCTTCCTTCTATAAAGATAAATGGGACAGGTCACTCCACTGAGGTATTGTATGTCTTGCTTAGTTTACTGTGTTACTTAGAATCCCTGCTAAAGAAGTTCCATTTTGAGTAAATTCAAACTTTACGAATTTTCGCAATTTGATATTTGGGATCCAAAATGTATTAATTTTTGAAATTTGATATTTGGTATTTAAGGCATTAATTTTTGCAATTTGATGTTTAAGATTTAAGCCTTATCAATTTTTGCCATTTGATATTTGGGATTACTTTATTAATTTTTGCAATTTGATATTTGGAATTATTTTACTAAATTTTTTGCAATTTGATATTTGCGATTACTTTACCAATGTTTACAATTTGATATTTGGAATTACGTTACAAATTTTTACAGTTTGATATTTGTGATAACTTTACCAAATTTCGCAGTTTGATACTTTTGACTACTTTGGCAATTTGGAATTATTTTGCAATTTGATATTTGGGATTACTTTACCAATTTTTGCTTATTTTGCAATTTGATATTTGGGATTACTTTACTATTTTTTCCAATTTAATATTTGGGATTACTTTACCAATTTTTGCTTATTTTGCAATTTGATATTTGGGATTACTTTATCAATTTTTCCGAATTAATATTTGGGATTACTTTACCAATTTTTGCAATTTGATATTTGCGATTACTTCACCAATTTTTGGAATTTAATATTTGGGATTCTTTTATCAATTTTTGCAATTTGATGTTTGTGATTCAAGCATTAGCAATTTTATTCCAATTTATGTTTGGGATTCAAGACTTATTAATTTTTGGTATTAGATGTTTGAGACCAATTCTTATCCTTTTCTGCACTTTGAGGTTGTAAATTAAAGTGTTATCAATGTTTGCATTTTGACGGTAGTGATTAAATCATTTTTAATATTTGCAATTTGATGGTAAGGATTAAAATATGAATTCTTGCAATTTGATGTTTGGGAAAATTTGCAAAACCTCACACTAATGTCCTATGAACATCAATTGATTATAGTTCAAGAAAATATTTTCATTCTTACGTAATATTTCGAAATTTTAATCGTGTACATCAAGAAGTCGATATGAATATGTAGTAGATTATTTTCAAAATATATTTCTTTTAAGTGTTAATTGAAAATATGCTATGATAGCTCAGAGGATTAAGCGACACCCTGAGAGAGAGAGAGAGAGAGAGAGAGAGAGAGAGAGAGAGATTGTAGATCTGGGTAAGTTATTTCTGAGCCTGAATGACTCACCCAATCAGTGTCCTCCTTCGTGGACACAACCCTTTGTAATGTTGTCGTCCGCAGTGGGGTTAATCTTGCAAAACATGGCATTAATCAACAAAGGTGTGTCTCAGGTGCACAGTTTTATCTTACAACAAGGTTAATTAACACGCAGGTTGTTTCCCTAATGAGCTTGGGGTATACGAGTAGAGTGAATTTAACTATGAAACCACATACTAGTATTACCCCGATAGTAATTGCAAAAATTTCGTAAAACCAATTCAAGTTCCTTTTAAAGAATCACTAACACAAATGCATATTGATTTAGAAATAAAAATCCTTAATGTTTCATAAACATCACATGACTTTAAAATTGACATAAGGGTAACGAATAAAAACAAATTATCTTAAGTACTTGATTTTCCTAAATATCTATTCCATAGGATGTCCCCTAACATTGAAAAATAGGTCAAGTTTAAAAAACAAATCAGAATTTCTGATAAAAATCAAATAAAACAAAATGTTGCTTCTTGAATGACCTTGTATCCTTGGGAAATTTGGGTCACATGGAACAGTCCTGTGTACAAGGAAGCTATTCAGCACAGATATGCAACTACAAAAACTCACAATTGCACTATGAAGTGAAAATTATACAATGGTTGAACAGTAGACACAAAATCTATTATAAAAGGTAGTGAAAACTAACATATAATATATATGTATATATATACACACACACACACACACACACATATATATATATATATATATATATCATCCTTCTACGAATAAAAAAAAAACAATACAATAAATACTTTACTAGCAAAGTATGGAATTTTTTTCTGCATTTTGAGATTAATCAATCCAATCTCAGTTCTCTAAAAAGAAGAACAAGACTTCCTTCTACTGATGAAGAAAGGACTCTATAATATAAAAGAATGAATTTCATTATTTTTATTTTGAGATTAATCTATCCATTCTTACTTATTCCGTATACAGCAGAACCAACTGGTATTCCTCCAATTTTCATAAAATGACGCTATTAAAGTTTGCACAACTTTGCCAAAAAGAATTAGTCGTATCTCCCTCTCCAGGAGGATCCGCTAAAATCATTAATTTTCTCCTCTTTCCATCCAGCAACTAATCCCATTCTATCACCTCAACAGCTACTGTTGGGCGACTTTTATATTGCCAACTACGACTGATAATAGAAAGTAATTCTTGGAGTACCAACTGCAACTGGTAATTGAGAACGATAGTCGTTTTGTCAACTGAGACAGGTAATTGAAAACGTTTTCCGAATTGCCAACTGCGACTGGTAATGGAAAACGATTCTTGTTTTGCCAACTGTGATTGGTAATCGAAAACAATTCTCGTATTGCCAACTGCGACTGGTAATCGAAAACGATTCTCGTATTGCCAACTGAGACTGGTAATTGAAAATGATTCTCGTTTTTCCAACTGAGACTGGTAATTGAAAATGATTCTCGTTTTTCCAACTGAGACTGGTAATTGCAAACGATTCTCGCATTGCCAACTGCGACTGGTAATCGAAAATGATTATCGTATTGCCAACTGCGTTTGGTAATCGAAAACAATTCTCATATTGCCAGCTGCGACTGGTAATCATAAAAAATTCTTTAATTGCCAACTGAGACTGATAATTGAAAACGATTCTCGTTTTGCCAACTGCAACTGGTAATTGCAAACGATCTCATAGTGCCAACTGCGACTGGTAATCAAAAACGATTCTCGTATTGCCAACTGCGACCGGTAATTGAAAACAATTCTCGTATTGCCAGCTGCGACTGGTATTCAAAAATGATTTTGTAATTGCCAACTCAGACTAGTAATTGAACAATTCTCATTTTGCCAACTGCAACTGGTAACTGCAAACGATCTCATATTGCCAATTGCGACTGGTAATCGAAAACGATTCTCGTATTGCCAACTGAGACTGGTAATTGAAAATGATTCTCGTTTTTCCAACTGAGACTGGTAATTGCGAACGATTCTTGTATTGCCAACTGCGACTGGTAATCAAAAACGATTCTCGTATTGTCAACTGTGACTGGTATTTGATAACGAGTCTCGTTTTGACAACTACAACTGGTAATTGCAAACGAATCTCGTATTGCCAACTGCGACTGGTAATCTAAAAGATTCTCGTATTGCCATCTGCGACTGGTAATCGAAAACGATTCTCGTATTGTCAACTGTGACTGGTATTTGGTAAAGAGTCTCGTTTTGACAACTGCAACTGGTAATTGCAAACGAATCTCGTATTGCCAACTGCAACTGGTAATCGAAACAGATTCTCGTATTGCCAGCTGGGACTGGCAATAAAAAAAGATTCTTTAATTGCCAACTGAGACTGGTAATTGAAAAAATTTCTCGTTTCGCAAACTGCGACTGGTAATTGCAAACGATCTCGTATTGCCAACTGCGACTGGTAATCAAAAACGATTCTTATAGTGTCATCTGCAACTGATTATTGAAAACGATTCTCGTATTGCCAACTATGACTGTTAATTATAAACTATTCTCTAACTATAAACTACAAATGGTAATTGAAAACGCTTCTCTTATTCCCAACTACGATTGGCAATTGAAGACGCTTCTCGTATTGCCAACTACGACTGGTAATTAAAAACGAACCTCATCTAATATCAAATTACGTATATTTGGAAAGCTCCATAATTCTGAAAATTTGTAATAAACTTCACTATTCCGAATTGAAATAAATTTAAATTTTTTTCGTTGCTTATGTCATTTCAAATCTTACACCTGCAGGACTAGAATTACGTTATCAGTTTGTTAATACTTTAAAACATTTTGGAAGCGTAATGTAACCCTTGCACACACACACACTCACACACACACACACACACATATATATATATATATATATATATATATATATGTGTGTGTGTGTGTGTGTGTGTGTGTGTAAGTAAATATCAACGACAGTGGCATTTTAATATTAAATTCTACCTTTGGGAATGTACAATATATCATCTGGAATTTTATTTATGATAATTGCTTATGTCTGGGCAAGGATTCGAACCTAAGCCTCTTAGTCGAAACAAATGCCGGCATGGAC
>NC_090746.1:71533878-71534909 GCF_036898095.1 Palaemon carinicauda | reverse complement strand
TCAGAAACCTTGTGTAATACGCTGTTTGTTTGTTTGCTTTTCTATATTTGATTGTCATATTTGTTAATGTTTACTCCCTTTTTATATTCTCTGGGTCTAAGATAGTTACTTTGAATATGTCTGATTTCCTGTTTGGGTTTAAAGGCCGCCCATGATTGGCATCGGCAAGGGCCAGTTCTTATGCCCTACAAATTGATCCATATGATCAACGCTCAAGCCCATTCTCCACCCAACCTAGGACCAGGGAGGACCAAACAATAGCTGCTGGTGAATCAGCAGGTAGACCTATAAGCACCCCCATCCCTAGCTCACAAGGATGATGAGCTTGAAGACACTATTAGAAACTATCGAGTTTAAGCGAGTCTCTAACCCCAGTCCAACAGATCGCCAGACAGGGACGTTTCCTAAAGGTTTGATAACTGCAGTGGAGCTATCTGGCTTCAACTAGGAATTGATATGAATATTCATTGTAAGTTCCTACGTCATCCCACATACACACGCGCACACACGCAATATTCGTAATAGTTAAATCACACTTTCAACAGAGAACGCCAAGTCAATACGAAGGGATTCCCCTTGCAACATTGGACTGTGGTTTTTATCTGCAGAACTACAATGTATTCTTTGATCGCTTGGGGTTTCTACGTGCAATCTTTTGAATGCGGTCTGTGCGATTTCAGTTGGATGGGTTTTCCTCTTTAGCCTTTTGCTATTGCACCAACATTTTGCGAGGCAGGATAACTGTCCAGGACGTGCGAATGGTCGGTTTGCAATGAAAAGGCATTGACAACAGACAGACAGCCTGAAAGACTCCAAGACAACGAAAAACACAAAATTTTTGTCACCCGTCTTCTACTGTACAAGAAAAATGTCATGAGCAAAACTGCGATCTATCCACAGTATTGCTTTCATTGATTTGACCAAAGCTTTCGTCACTGTTAATCGTGAAATTATGTGGAATGCTATCTTCAAATTTGGTGTCCCACCCAGATTCACCAACTTCCTGATGGATTTGCATGAGGATATGCAGG
>NC_090746.1:71516378-71528878 GCF_036898095.1 Palaemon carinicauda | reverse complement strand
AACGTATGGTTCGGTATTATGCAATGGTGCGTACTGTCTCAAGGCCAGCCAAATCTTAGCCAAAACAAGCCAGTTTATTGGTTAAAAGGTCGCTCATTATCGAACGAAGTACGGAACAAGGCAATGCCTTAGAGACAGTACATTTCACTAGTAAGAGACTGGGCATCTATACATATGGTCATGACCAAGGCTATTAAGCTAGGACCAAGGAGAGCCAGGCAATAGCTGCTGATCACTAAGCAGGCAAACCTATAAGCTCTTCCCATACATCCCAAGAAGGGTGAGGTTGCAGACATTAATAGAAACTATCGGACTCCTGTCAAACAGTGTGAGGTAGAGGTTCCAGTAGTCTACCACAACACTGTTAAAGATATTTGTCGATTATGCAGTGAATGCATTTTTCCAGTACCAGATTTCTACTTTGCACATCTTTGATAGATAATACGGAGGCATAAAGAACGTTCATGAATGGCAGAGGCAAGGAACAGTGACATTGTCCTATCAAGCAAGAGAATGCCCTCGAGATTGACAATATATGCAAATGATCAGCGCCCCATTCCACGAAAGCTAGGACCAAGGAGGGCCAGGCAATGACTGCTGATGACTCAGCAGATAGATCTGTAGGTTTCCCAAAGGATGGTGAGGTTGCAGCAACGAAAGGAACTAACAATTTTTAGCGGGACTCTTACTCCATCTGACGATCACGAGTCAGGGACGTTAACACATAGGCCACCACAAGCGTATTATGTATAGTATCAAGACCGTATAAAAGTAGAGCATTGAAATTATTGCCTTTTAGCTGTGGTACACCCAGCAACAAAACCGGTGTCGCCTGGCCAGACCTGACTTGGAGAGATCATGCCCCTCTTGCCCTGAAAGGTTGAAAGGTGGCCTGACGTTTAAACAACCGAGACATTGTTAGGATGGTTCGAATGTGGGTAGGAGGGAAATTACCAATATCACTCAAAGAAATGCGTTGAAGAGAGAGAACTTTTTTATTCTTTTAAGAAATGTAATCTAATATTATTTCGAAACTAATTCATCAAAAGATTTTATCATAACTTTTTATTTGAATTTTCCTATCCTATTTCTAAATAAAATTTTCTTGAATAAAATTGGAACCGACTATTCATATTAATATTCATAACACGGAAATATCCTTCGTTTTCATTTTCCTAAGCATCCCCCCCACATTCTCTCTCTCTCTCTCTCTCTCTCTCTCTCTCTCTCTCTCTCTCTCTCTCTCTCTCTCTACATACATACATACATAAACTCTTCGCATTATATTTAGGCGCTAATAATGAATCGTTTCAAATAGCACCTATTGGGTCACTAATCATCAGTAAGTGGTCGTTGTTCAAAATTTCGAAGGTACATACATACATACATACATATACCAAAGGCACTTCCCCCAATTTTGGGGGGTAGCCGACAACAACAAGAAACAAAACAAAAAAGGGGACCTCTACTCTCTACGTTCTTCCAGCCTAACCAGGGACTCAGCCGAGTTCAGCTGGTACTGCTAGGGTGCCACAGCCCAACCTCCCACATTTCCACCACAGATGAAGCTTCATACTGCTGAGTCCCATACTGCTGCTACCTCTGCGGTCATCTAAGGCACCGGAGGAAGCAGCAGGGCCTACCGGAACTGCGTCACAATCGCTCGCCATTCATTCCTATTTCTAGCACGCTCTCTTGCCTCTCTCACATCTATCCTCCTATCACCCAGATCTTTCTTCACACCATCCATCCACCCAAACCTTGGCCTTCCTCTTGTACTTCTCCCATCAACTCTTGCATTCATCACCTTCTTTAGCAGACAGCCATTTTCCATTCTCTCAACATGGCCAAACCACCTCAACACATTCATATCCACTCTAGCCGCTAACTCATTTCTTACACCCGTTCTCACCCTCACCACTTCGTTCCTAACCTTATCTACTCGAGATACACCAGCCATACTCCTCAGACACTTCATCTCAAACACATTCAATTTCTGTCTCTCCATCACTTTCATTCCCCACAACTCCGATCCATACATCACAGTTGGTACAATCACTTTCTCATATAGAACTCTCTTTACATTCATGCCCAACCCTCTATTTTTTACTACTCCCTTAACTGCCCCCAACACTTTGCAACCTTCATTCACTCTCTGACGTACATCTGCTTCCACTCCACTATTTGCTGCAACAACAGACCCCAAGTACTTAAACTGATCCACCTCCTCAAGTAACTCTCCATTCAACATGACATTCAACCTTGCACCACCTTCCCTTCTCGTACATCTCATAACCTTACTCTTACCCACATTAACTCTAAACTTCCTTCTCTCACACACCCTTCCAAATTCTGTCACTAGTCGGTCAAGCTTCTCTTCTGTGTCTGCTACCAGTACAGTATCATCCGCAAACAACAACTGATTTACCTCCCATTCATGATCATTCTCGCCTACCAGTTTTAATCCTCGTCCAAGCACTCGAGCATTCACCTCTCTCACCACTCCATCAACATACAAGTTAAACAACCACGGCGACATCACACATCCCTGTCTCAGCCCCACTCTCACCGGAAACCAATCGCTCACTTCATTTCCTATTCTAACACATGCTTTACTACCTTTGTAGAAACTTTTCACTGCTTGAGGTTTAAAGGTTTAGTTGTTGATTTCAGTGTTTTCCTTTGATTTCGATCATGAGTCACGAAGCTCGGTGTGGTTGGGGTCAGGTTTTGTCACGGGCTACTTGGCTCCGGCCCTCTTAGAGAAAATAGTATTATTTGCTATATCAATTATATTAGTTTAAGATTGGAGATTTAAAATGCATCATCAGTTAACATAATCTATATTGTTTCAGAAGTGATTGGAGACAATAAAATATGTGAAATGACATGCAACGAAAGTTCAATGGTGCATTATTATTGTGATGATGTGGTATATAGGATGTAGGGTATAAAATATTAAACAATCAACTCATTGTTTACTCAAATTATCTGGTTCGGCGTCAATAACCTTATATGTCAGGATGACAAAAAACTCCTAATCAATCAATCAAATTATCTGGGCAAGTCGCTCACTTCCAAGCGAACCCCCTTCCCTGGTGACGATTGCTCAATGCTCAAAGGTCCGAGTCTAGCTGGCTTCACCCTTCCCAAGGCAAAAGGAAATATTTTTTTAGCATTGAGTATTCTTATTATTACGATTTCATTTGTCGTTTCATGTCCTGATGTCCAACACCTTAAAAGTGTTCCCCCGGTAAGCTCTTCAAGAAATCCATTACTCTCGATAATTGTTCAATCAGTCTTTCGCATATTTACTTCGTTATCTATAGTTTTGACATAATTTTAAACACCTGGAAAGCAAACTGTATGAAATATTGTCATCTTAGTATTTTGTTTTTCATTTACTAAAAAACTTCCACCAGATGGATCTTATAACTGTGAGACCTTTAAACCTCAAACAATGGGGATGGGGGTAGAAGGATATAACGAGGTGGGGGTTAAAGATGATGGTGGAGAGGTGGCAATTGTGTTATCTTAATGTATGGCTTGACGAGGTTTGCTTATTAACATTTATGAAGTGATGATGATGATGGTAATACCCCTATTGATAACATTTAATATCAATGATTCCAACTCGCAATGAAAACGGCCATATATCGTTCTAAAGGTGGTCATTGAAAATTTTTGGAACATGGGATCTTCACCCGAAAGAAATACAAATCCAACACCAACCTGCAAAGTACTTAGCGGTCTTGTGTGATCCTTTGGAACATCCCAATAATATAAAATATTGGATACAGGTAATATATATATATATATATTATATATATATATATATACTATATATATATATATTTATATATATATATATATATATATATATATATATGTATATATACAGAGAGAGAGAGAGAGAGAGAGAGAGAGAGAGAGAGAGAGAGAGAGAGAGAGGAGAGAGAGAGAGAGAGAGAGAGAGAGAGAGAGAGAGAGAGCAGCTGCTAGAATAATGCAAACGAAGGATATATGATTCCCACGTATATTAATTAGAATAGTCAGTTCCTACAATATTTAAGGATGTTCCATATAAAAATGTAATAAGGAATGCAAATATATCGGTGTGATTACATTTTCGATAACTATCCTCGAAAATGATTGCATTTCTTAAAAGAATGAGATAAGACCTCTCTATCTTTCATATATATATATATGTATATATATATATATATATATATATATATATATATATATATATATTTCTATATATGTACATATATAGATATATATTTATATTTATATACATATATATATATATATGTATATATATATATTTATATATATATATATATTATATATATACACGCACATATATATATATAAATATAATATATATATATATATATATATATATATATATATATATACATACACAAGTTTATTACAAGTCTACCGTACATATTCCTGTCGAATTTAGGAATCTGTTCTTAGAGTTGAAAGCAATCCTTCTCCACTATGTTAGCTGATAAGTGAGTTTGGAACACGTGGTTATTTATTAAGAATCTATATCCATAACAGCGTGTTGCAAACACTAATCAGCTATCATAGTGGAGATGAGTTTATTTCAAATCTAAGAACAGATTCCTGAATTCAACAGGAATATGTTCGGTAGACTTGTAATAAACTTGTATTTGTCTTGATAGCATGGTTGGTTACAGTCTCTGCAAGCATGGTTTCAGCTAAGAGGCATAGGTTCGAATATTTGCGCAGCCAGAAGCTGTTATCATCAATGAATTTCTAGTGGATATTCACTCCCAAAGATAGAATTCGATATCAAATGCCATTTTGGTTGATATTTACATTAATTAAAATCTAGAGTGTTAGTCATATATATATATATATATATATATATATATATATATATATATATATATATATATATATATATATATATATATCTATACTATTTGTGTCCGATCTATCGGAGTCCAGACATGGATGGCTATACAGTATATGAAAGGCCTGGTACTCACTGACGGGTGTTAAGTAGCAGGAGCCTACATGGTGAGGAGGAGGTATGCTGGCTGTTTAGTTCACCACTCACCTGGGTGAACCGGGGTCATTTCATTCATAAAAAAATGCCTAAAGTATATGCTGTATTTATTTGTACCACCTCTTTGGCCCTCATTTTGAGGTTTCTTACCTCTAGCATTAGGGGTTTTTTGACCTCTTATTTTGAGGTGCCTTCTAGCATTTGAGGTTCTTTGAACATTAGGGGCTTTTTTGCTCTATTTTAGGTGCTTTAAATTTAGCTTTATGGCCTCTATATTTTTAGGTGCCTTATCTCTAGCATTAGGGGCTTTTTGACCTCTATTTTAGGTGCCTTATCTCTAGCACTTGGGGCTTTTCGACCTCTATTTTGAGGTGTCTTATCTCTAGCATTAGGGGCTTTTTTACCTCTATTTTAGGTGCCTTAACTTTAGCTTTACGGGCTTTATGATCTCTATTTCGAGGTGCCTTATCTCCAGCATTAGGGACTTTTTGACCTAATATTCTGAGGTGCCTTATCTCTAGCTTTAGGGGCCTTTTACCTCTTATTTTAAGGGGCCTTATCTCTAGCATTAAGGCCTTTTTGACCTCTTATTTTGAGGTGCCTTATCTCTAGCATTAGGAGCTTTTCACCTCTATTTTCAGGAGCCTAATCTATAGCATTAGGGACTTTTTAACCTCTGATTTTGAGGTGCCTTATCTGTAGCATTAGGGGATTTTTCCCTCTATGTTGAGGTGCCTTATCTCTAGCATTAGGAGTTTTTTTTACCTCTATTTTTAGGTGCCTTAACTTTAGATTTAGGGGCTTTATGACTTCTATTTTTAGATTCCTAACCTCTAGCAAAGAAGGGCTTTTTGACCTCTGATTTTGAGGTGCCAGGTGTCTTATCTCTACCATTAGGGGATTTTTTTACCTATATTTTGAGGTGCCCCAACTTTAGCTTTAGAGGCTTATTTATAGCATTAGGGGCTTTTTTACCTCTATTTTGAGGGGCATTACTTCAAGCAATAGAGGCTCTTTGACCTCTATTTTTAGTTGTCTTTTTTTTGTAGCATTAGGGGCTTTTTTACCTTAAGTTTGAGGTGCATTACTTGTAGCATTAGAGGCTTTTTGACCTCCCTTTTTAGGTGCCTTGTTTATAGCATTAGGAGGTTTTTTACCTCTATATTTAGGAGCCTTATATATAGCATTAGGCCCCTTTTGACCTCGATTTTGAGGTGCATAACTTCTAGCATTAGAGGCTGTTTTACCCCTATTTTTAGGTGCCTTATTTATAGCATTATGGGCTTTTTGACCTAGATTTTGAGGTGCTTTACTTCTAGCATTCGAGGCTCTTTGACCTCTATTTTTAGGTGCCTTTTTTTGTAGCATTAGGGGCTTCTTGGCCTCGATTTTGAGGTGCATTACTTGTAGTATTAGAGGCTCTTTGACCTTTATTTTTAGGTGCCTTATTTATAGCATCAGGGGCTTTTGGCCTCTATTTTTAGGGGCCTTATATAAAACATTAGGGGCTTTTTTACCTAGATTTTGAGGTGCTTTACTTCTAGCATTCGAGGCTCTTTGACCTCTATTTTTAGGTGCCTTATTTATAGCATTAGGGGCTTCTTGACCTCGATTTTGAGGTGCATTACTTCTAGTATTAGGAGTTCTTTGACCTCAGTTTTTAGGTGCCTTATTTATAGCATTAGGGGCTTTTGACCTCTATTTTTAGGAGACTTATATAAAGCATTAGGGGCTTTTTTTACCTCAATTTTGAGGTTCTTTACTTCTAACATTAGAGGCTCTTTGACTTCTATTTTTAGGTGCCTTATTTATAGCATTAGCAGCTTTTTTACCTCTATTTTTATGTGCCTTATTTCTAGCATTAAGGGTATTTTACCTCTATTTTGAGGTGTCTTATTTTTAGCATTAAGGAGTTTTTTACCTCTATTTTGAGGTACCGTATTTCTCGCATTAGGGGCTTTTTTTTACCTCTATTTCAAGTTGATTTACCTCTAGCATTAAAGGCGATTTTACGTGGTCGTTTAAACGCTCTTCGTTGTGGTTCTCTTCTGTCTTTTCTAGATTTCAAGATCTTTAGTTTTTTGTTTTCCTTTGATATTTCATCTTCCGCTTTCCTTAGTTCGTCAATTTCCTTCGAGATTTCATCGTATTCTTCCTTAGTTCGTCAGTTTCCTTCTAGATTTCAAGAGAGATTTCAGTGCCGTGTATCCTCAGTTTGTCAGATTCCTCAGATGTCTTTGTCCATCGGGGCGATGGGTAGAGACAGAAATGTAATAAATTTTCTCTGCATACGTCATCACGCTAAAGTAAACGACGAGCAACACAATATATTTACCAATATGACCTGGATATGCCTTTCTTCAATGTCTAATTTTGGGACTATCCTGTTGAACCACACATCGCTCACCGTTTCGTTGAACCATTCTCTCTCCGTCCTTATTTCCAATCGTCTCGAATTATAGGACATCGTTGCAAAAGCCCAAGCAAAGGATCATTCAAGGCGCGTACATTATGTTCTTCAAAGCTCGACAACTTCTGCAGCAACCACCAAACCCAGCTGTAGATGAAGGTGTTCCGAAGAGCCTCCTGTCGATCCTGTAGTTGGAATACGCAATTCTCACAGTCAGCTCCCTGTTCCAAAAATAGCCATTAACAATGTTCACTGCGTTGCATGCTTAGTTTGAAAAAAAAAAAAAATATCAGGTCTTCAGAAGTCATTTGAAGCTCGGGACGGAGCCGTTCAGAACTGCTCCGGGAAGATTCTGTTCTGGAGTCATTCAGAACTCTATGCTAAGTCTACGGCTATGTCTTCTGAAGCCTTTTGAAGATCCCGGAAAATTTTCTTCAGGCGCCGTTCAGGGAGCTCCAGGATGAATCTGTTCTATGGTCATTCAGAACTCCATGCTAAGTGTACGGTTGTTTCTTCTGAAGGCATTTGGAAATCCTTGAAATTTTTCTTCCGAATCCGTTCAGAAATTCTGTTCTAGGGTCATTCAGAACTCCATGCTAAGTCTATGGACATTTCTTCTGAAGCCATTCGGAGATCCGTGAAGATTTTCTTCCGAAGCCGTTTAGGACTCGCGAAAAAACTATTCTTTCGTTTCAATAAATTCTAGTAACTCATCATCATCATCATCATCATCATCATGATAATAATAATAATAATAATGATAATAATAATAATAATGATAGTGACAATGATAATGGTAATGATAATGGTAATGATAATAATAACAATAGTAATAATAATAATAATAAATTACATGATTTGATTTATGGATTTGAGTCTGAAAGTTCTGAAGTCGTTCAACGCTTGGTTTTGCAATTTGAAGGAAAAGTTAAGAGACTGAATAGGAAGATGAAAAGATAATTAATACTATAATTTATTACTTTTATTATTAAGTAACGCCTGCAGCGCACTCGGTGATCGAACTCGGGCGAAGGGTAATTGAAGTTTTAAGCAAACCCTATTGAAATAACCGAAGGCTTCTACTTATTTTTTCAGGTTTGGGATTTAAAACAACCCATTTCCAGTACGAATCGATATCAGAGCCGTTCGAAACAGAAAATACGTCTCGAAAAAACGCATTCCACGAGTACTTTTCTGAAGAATTCATTTCAGATAATCAATAATGATGTAATATTCACATGACTTTTCCAATGGAAATATTACTTTCTAAATTTTTTTTTCGAAGGTGATGTGTATATGTTATGTTTCTACCAATGGTTTATATATTCACACACACACACGCACACACACACACACACACACATATATATATATATATATATATATATACATATACATATTATCTCCTACCCCTATTGACGCAAAGAGTCTCGGTTAGATTCCATAAGTCGTCCTATCTTGAGCTTTTAATTCAATACATCTCCATTCATCATCGCCTACTTCACGTTTCATAGTCCTCAGCCATGTAGGTCTGGGTCTTCCAACTCTTCTAGTGCCTTGTGGAGCCCAGTTAAACGTATATATATATATGTGTATATATAAATATATATATAGACATATATCTACTGTATATATATATATATATATATATATATATATATATATATATATATATATAGATAAATAAATAGATATATATATATTTATATATAGATATTTATGTATATATATTTATGTATATATATAAATATATATATATAAATATATACATATATGAATATGTATATTATATATATCTATATATATAAGTGAATAAATAAATATATATATATATATACATATATACTTATTCAATATATTCATGCATATAAATATATATGTATATCTATATTCATATATATATATTATTTATATATTTATTCATATATATATTTATATATATACATATATATATATATATATATATATATAATATATATATATATATATATATATATATATATATATATATATATATATATATATATATATATGTGTGTGTGTGTGTACATTTGTGTGTGTCATCAGCTGTGACTGGTCCACTATAGAACAAAGACCCCAGACATGCCACTTTATAAGTTCGTCTTCTCTTCCTTCCCCAGCTTCTTTTACAATCTCTAGGGACACATTCTACAATTCTTAATGTCCATCTATTGTCTGACATTCTCATTATATGTCCTGCCCATGTCCATTCCTTTTTCTTACATGTTAAAATATCTTCTACTTTAGTTTGCTCTCGTATCCATGTTGCTCTATTTATGTCTCTTATTGTTGTTATTATCATCATTCTTTCCATAGCTCTTTCAAGTTATAATCAGCTTATGTTGTAAGGCCTTTAGTAAGGCTCCAAGTTTCTGATGCTTAAGTTAATACTGTTAGGACCAACTGATTAAATACTTTCCTTTTTAGAAAAAGTGGATTATTATATATATATATATATATATATATATATATATATATATATATATATATATATATATATATATATATAATATATATATATCTGGAATATCTAGTGGTGGTTGTGAGAAGGGTAGATTTAAGAAAGGGGGGGATTCTGGTGTTGTTTTTGAGAAGAGTGCCTTTAAGAAAAGGGAGGATTCTGGTGGATTTAAGAAGAGGGGGAATTCAAGTGATGAATGTGAGGAAGAACAACCAAGTGATGAATGTGAGGAGGAAGAATAAAGTGATGAATTTGAGAAGTAAAAATCTAGTGATGAACGTGAGGAGGAAGAATAAAGTGGTGACTGTGAGGAGGAAGAACCAGGTGATGAATGTGAGGAGGAAGAATCAAGTGATGAATGTGAGGAGGTCTCCTCATCCTTTCCATAAAGCCCCACCAAACGAGCGTTGATTTTATCTTCTCGTCGGAGCTCCTTTTGAAGCCTTTTGATTTCTTTGCGCTTGTTTCTAAAGCCTTTGATCACCCTTTCGTGAAGAATCTCTAAACGAAAACCTAAACGCTTAATTTCTATATTCAATCTTGCTATTATCTCCTCTTGTTCCTTTTGACGATTAGGGTCAGTTGTCTTCTTCGCCTGCTCTTCCTCCTGACTCCTTTCATTCTTCTTGTGATACTCCTCCTCCCTTTCCTTCTTATCTTTCAGAAACTCTTCCCACCTTTGTGTATCAAAACTTATTCTAATACCTACAGGGCACATTAAATATCTAATTAAATCAAATCCAACCAAGGGTCTAAGAATTTGATTGAGAAAGTGGCCCAAGTAGCACAATAACCCATCACAGTGGGTTATTGTGATGGACCACCATAACCGTGTCACATTTACGCTGCCTAGGAATGGGGTAATTTTCTCTATCCCATGGGGGAGTGCCATTGTTTATATGATCAACGATTTCTTGTTCAATGAAGGTTCCATTTAGTGGTTGCCCTGTTCTGATCTCCTTTTTTGGAGAGATTTTTGATGTTCTGTCAATACTCTCCGAATTGTTTATCTTTTCCATCAATTGTTGTCTATCCTTTTTTAGCCTCTCGCTTTTTCTATTCTCTTCCTTCTCCTTGTTTAATTTTTCTTTATTTTTTCTCTTCCCCTTCTCCCCCTTATTCCTCTGATTATTGGTATTCTGTTTTTCCTCCTTTCCATTCTTCTTCTTCTTCTGATCCTTGCTATTATTGGTTATCTTATTTTCCTTCTTTCCATAAAGTCCCATCAAACTAGCGTTGATTTCTTGTTTTCGTAGAAGCTCCTTTTCAAGTCATTCGATTTTATTTTTATTCTCTATATTTTTTCTAACGACCTGGTTTTCAAGTCTCCTTATACAGTCCTTTAATTGCTTCTTTTCTCTCTTCAATTCTTCTATTTTCTTGTTTAGTTCTTCTTCACGATTGGGGGTAATTATCTTCTTTTCCTCCTCTTGCCTCTGATTTTTTTCATTATATTTTTTCTTCTTCTTCTCCTCCTTTTCAGTTTCCTTCTCCTTCTTCTTCTTTCCAGCCTCCTTCTTTTTCTTC
Source organism: Palaemon carinicauda (assembly GCF_036898095.1). Taxonomy (NCBI): domain Eukaryota; kingdom Metazoa; phylum Arthropoda; class Malacostraca; order Decapoda; family Palaemonidae; genus Palaemon; species Palaemon carinicauda. The sequence goes on along the minus strand of NC_090746.1, from coordinate 71,517,412 downwards.
TTCTCCTCCCTTCCATTCTCCTTCTCTTCCTGATTATTAAGATGTAGAAGCTCCTTTTCAAGTCTTTCGATTTTCTTTTTATTCTTCTTCTTCTCCTCCTTTTCACTTTCCTTCTCCTGCTTCTCCATTCCAGCATCCTCCTTTTTCTCCTTCTCCTTCCTTCCATTCTCCTTCTCTTTCTGATTATGATGATGTAGAAGCTCCTTTTCAAGTCTTTCGATTTTCTTTTTATTCTTCTTCTTCTCCTCCTTTTCACTTTCCTTCTCCTGCTTCTCCTTTCCAGCCTCCTCCTTTTTCTCCTTCTCCTTCCTTCCATTCTCCTTCTCTTTCTGATTATGATGATGTAGAAGCTCCTTTTCGAGCCTTTCGATTTTCTTTTTATTCTTCTTCTTCTCCTCCTTTTCACTTTCCTTCTCCTGCTTCTCCATTCCAGCATCCTCCTTTTTCTCCTTCTCCTTCCTTCCATTCTCCTTCTCTTTCTGATTATGATGATGTAGAAGCTCCTTTTCAAGTCTTTCGATTTTCTTTTTATTCTTCTTCTTCTCCTCCTTTTCACTTTCCTTCTCCTGCTTCTCCATTCCAGCCTCCTCCTTTTTCTCCTCCTCCCTTCCATTCTCCTTCTCTTTCTGACTATGATGATGTAGAAGCTCCTTTTCAAGTCTTTCGATTTTCTTTTTATTCTTCTTCTTCTCCTCCTTTTCACTTTTCTTCTCCTGCTTCTCCATTCCAGCCTCCTCCTTTTTCTCCTTCTCCTTCCTTCCATTCTCCTTCTCTTTCTGATTATGATGATGTAGAAGCTCCTTTTCGAGCCTTTCGATGTTCTTTTTATTCTTCTTCTTCTCCTCCTTTTCACTTTCCTTCTCCTGCTTCTCCATTCCAGCCTCCTCCTTTTTCTCCTTCTCCTCCCTTCCATTCTCCTTCTCTTTCTGATTATGATGATGTAGAAGCTCCTTTTCAAGTCTTTCGATTTTCTTTTTATTCTTCTTCTCCTCCTTTTCACTTTCCTTCTCCTGCTTCTCCATTCCAGCTTCCTC
>NC_090746.1:71493878-71496378 GCF_036898095.1 Palaemon carinicauda | reverse complement strand
TTACAGAAAATCAGTATTTTTAATGGAATTTAAACTCCATTATTATTTTTCCAAATGTGTGGATGTTTTTTATTGTATTAATATACTTTTGAACATTATTTTTATTACTATTACCAGGTAAGCTACAACCCTATTTGGGGGAAAAAAAGGATGCTATAAGCCCAAGTGGTCCAACAGGAAAAGTAGTCCAGTGAGGAAAGGAAATAAGGAAACAAACTATAAAAGAAGTAATGAACAATTAGAATAACATATTTTAATAACAGTAATAACATTAAAGTCGATCTTCCATAGATAAACAAGAGACATGTCAGCCTTTTCAACTTTTCATATGGTTTTAGCATAGGTTATGACCATGCCTTAGTGACCTCACCTGTTTCTGTGTCAGCCCTTCAACCTATATATTATAATCTTAAATCAAACCATTGTTCTCTAGTCTTCGGTAGTGCCATAGCCACTGTACCATGGTCCTCCATTGTCTCTTGGGTTAGAGTTCTCTTGCTTGAGGGTATACTCGGCACATTATTCCATGTGTTTCTTTATTTCCTTTGCTCATTGGTCTACTCTCCCTTTTGGAGCCCTAGGACTTAAAGCATCTTGCTTTTCCAAATAGAGTTGGAGCTTAGTAGTAGTAATAATAATAATAATGATAATATTAATAATAATAATAATAATAATAATAATAATAATGATGATAATAATGATAATAATAATAATAATGAGAATGATAATAATAATAATAATAATAATAATAATAATAATGAAAATAATGATGATGATGATGATGATGATGACAATAATAATAATCCAAATCTAATAAAGCTCAAGTCTGTTTGAATCTGATTAAATTTATCTTCATTTAGAACATTGGGCAGTTAAATTTGATTCTGTTATATATATATATATATATATATATATATATATATATATATGTATATATATATATATATATATATATATATATATATATATATATATATATATAATGTGTGAGTGTATATATATTTTTTTCTTTTAGCCGACACAATCCAGATACGTTCTGTCGGAAAATCTTTCCTCTTAGAGGAAAGGTGTTTCTTTTCAGATAAAGGAATTCCATAGAGAGAAGTATGTCAGTTTTCTGTTTCCTATTCATTCTTTATATTGTATATTTTTTGAGGCTGTAGAAGAGCAACGGCGAATAGCTTTGATGTATTTTTGAATTTTTGTGCATATGAATAGATAGGGCTCATTTTAATGCATTAGCACTAACGGCGGCCCCCTCTCTCTCTCTCTCTCTCTCTCTCTCTCTCTCTCTCTCTCTCTCTCTCTCTCTCTCTCTCTCTCTCTCTCTCTCTCTAAGAAATGTCTGACGAAATGTACCTTATCCCATATGCGTAAACTTTGAATACTTGAATTAGTTGATTTGAAGAGAACTGACTGACCGATGTAGACTGTATCATCTCGTTGGTCCTTTTCATTATTGTTACTTTCCTCATCGTCTTTCACATCTATTGCGTCCCAGGCTTGTCCAGAAACTGTGAGTGTGTGTTTGTGTGTAGATTGCCTTTTCTTATGCAAGACACGGGCTCTTGCTTTGGCAGCCCGTAAGAGAATGTAAATGTAATGTACTTTAGTTTAACTCTGAGAGCGGGAATTTATCATTTGAAAAGGGTTCTGGCAATTTACTTTAAAACAAATATGTTTGAAATAATGCAAGTGTGATTACTTTAAAGAGTAAATGAAAATAATCTACGTTAAATTTAGATAGCAATGTCCAGAAACAGAGGAATCAGCTTTACCCTTTGTTACTTGAAATTCGAATCACCTCACCAACTTCACGTGACGTCTCCCTTTTCTCTCCGTATACTTTGTTCCAATTTCAATATATCGGTTTTTGTTTTGATTCTTATCACCACTTCCACGGTGACTAAATGCATTTCTAATGTTTCTTTATACTAAAATTTCCTCGTTATTTTTTCATGCCATGAACCAATGATAGAATAAATACGTTTATTTTTCATTCGTTAGAATTGATTTTCAGAAACCTCCGAACCCTTACAAACATTACCCGAAGTCGATCTTGTTTTCATTGATAAAAAAAAAAAGATTTAATAGAGTTTTTGATAATTTAAAAGTAGATTTAAGGATAGAAAAGCTATTTGAAAATGGATTTAGAGCTTTGATAAGTCTTTTAAAGTTTTATAATTTTTCGAAATCTGTTCATATAAACTTAGCTGATGCGATTACTTGATTTTACTATTTCCATATGTCGTTGTTTCTCATTTTCCATATCAGCCATTTTTTGTATCATGCGAAATTTTGACAGATTTATTTTCTTTAAATGGAATGTTAATGAATTTATTCGATGAAACTTATAGCAAATAAAAAACTTAGGATAATTTAATGATACAATCAACGGGATTAAAAAAAAAACCAATGATTTTGAGTATTGAGATACTCTAGGGATTATAAAAAAACTTTATTTGTATAACTTTTCTTTATCCAATCTTATTTTCCTTTA
>NC_090746.1:71478878-71486378 GCF_036898095.1 Palaemon carinicauda | reverse complement strand
CGTTTTAAGGTCAGGCATTTATGCCATTCATCCCAAGGCCAGGCATTTAAGCCATACGTCTTAAGGCCAGGCTTCTAAGCCTTTCATTATAAGGCTAGGCCATTCATACTAAGGCCAATCATTTCAGCCAATCCCTATAAGGCTAGGCATTTAAGCCATTCATCTTTAGACCAGCCATATAAGCCTTTCATTAGAGGCTAGGCATTTGAGCCATTCATACTAAGGCCAATCATTTCTGCCAATCACTATAAGGGTTGGCATTTAAGCCATTCATCTTTAGACCAGCCATTTAAGCCTTTCACTATAAGGCTAGGCATTTAAGCCATTCATCTTTAGACCAGCCATTTAAGCCTTTCATTATGAGGCTAGGCATTTAAGCCATATATACTAAGTCCAATCATTTCAGCCAATCATTATAAGGCTAGGCATTTAAGCCATTCATCTTTGGACCAGCCATTTAAGCCTTTCATTATGAGGCTAGGCATTTAAGCCATTCATACTAAGGCCAATCATTTCAGCCAATCATTATAAGGCTAGTCATTTAAGCCATTCATCTTTGGACCAGCCATTTAAGCCTTTCATTATGAGGCTAGGAATTTAAGCCATTTATACTAAGGCCAATCATTATAAGGCAGGGCATTTAAGCTTTTCATCATAAGGCTAGGCTTTTAAGCCAATCTTAATAAGGCCAGGCATTTAAACAATTCATCCTAAGGCTAGGCTCTCAGGCCATTCATTATAAGGCCAGGCATTTAAGCCATTCATTTTAAGGCCAGGCATCTAAGCCATTCATTATAAGGCTAGGCATTTAAGCTACTCATCCAAAGGCCAGGCTTTTAAATCATTCATCCTAAGACCAAATATTTAAGCCATTCATTATAAGACTAGGCATTTAAGCCATTTATTATTAGGCCAGGCAATTAAGCCATTCATTATAAGGCTCTGCAGTTAAGCCAAACATAATTAGGTTGGCAAAGGCAAATATAATTGTGCTAGGTATTTAAGGCAAGCATCCTTATGTCAGGCATTTAAGGCAAGCATCTTTATGCCAGGCATTTAAGGCAAGCATCTTTATGCCAGGTATCCAAGGCAAGCATTTTTATGCAATTCAGTTAACTCAAGCATTATCAGGCCAGGCAGTTAAGACAAGCATCTCTATGCCAGGTAGTGACTAAGCCATCCCTCCTTAACCCAGATAGTTAAGCCAAACATTCTTAGGCCAGTCAGTTAAGCCAAACATCCTTAGCTGAGGCAGTTACGCAAAACTTCCTTAGGCGTGGCCTCTAAGCCATAGTTCCTAAGGCAAGGCATTTAAGCCATACAACCTTAGTCCAGGCAGTTAAGCCTCGCACCCCTATACAAATCAGGTAAGCCAAACATCCCTAGTCCACGCGTTCATGCCAAACATTTTTAGTCCAGTCACCTAGGCCCTTCTTTTTAGGCCAGCCAGTTAAGCGTTTCGGTTTTTTCTGGACAGTTCAGCCACACATAGACCAGGTAGTGAAGCCAAACCTTCCTAGATAGGGCAGGTCAGCCAACACCTTTAGGCCAGGCAATTAAGCCATACACCCTCAGACAAAGTAGTTAAGCCAAACATCCTTAGCACTGTCAGTTGAGCCAAACTACTTTAGCCAAGGCAGTTAAGCCAAGCATCATTAGGCCAGGCATTTAAGCCAATCAATAGGCATTTAAGCCAATCATTATTAGGTCAGACATTTAAATCAATCATTATTAGGCCAGACATTTAAGCCAAGCATTATTAGACCAGGCAGTTAAACCAAGCATTATTAGACCAGGCAGTTAAACCAAGCATTATTAGGCCAGGCAGTTAAGCCAAGCATCATTAGGCCTGACAGTTAAGCCAAGCATCATTAGGCCAGACAGTTAAGCCAAGCATTATTATGCCAGGCAGTGAAGCCAAGCATTATTAGGTCAGGCAGTTAAACCAAGCATCATTAGGCCAGGCAGTGAAGCCAAGCATTCTTAGGCCAGGCAGTTAAGCCAAGCATTATTAGGCCAGGCAGTGAAGCCAAGCATCATTAGGCCAGACAGTTAAGCCAAGCATTATTAGGCCAGGCAGTTAAGCCAAACATCATTAGGCCAGACAGTTAAGCCAAGCATTCTTAGGCCAGGCAGTTAAGCCAAGCATTATTAGGCCAGGCAGTTAAGCCAAGCATTCTTAGGCCAGGCAGTTAAGCCAAGCATTATTAGGCCAGGCAGTTAAGCCAAGCATTCTTAGGCCAGGCAGTTAAGCCAAGCATTATTAGGCCAGGCAGTTAAGCCAAGCATTCTTAGGCCAGGCAGTTAAGCCAAGCATTATTAGGCCAGGCAGTTAAGCCAAGCATCATTAGGCCAGGCAGTTAAGCCAAGCATCATTAGGCCAGGCAGTAAAGCTAAGCATTATTAGGCCAGGCAGTTAAGCCAAGCATCATTAGGCCAGGCAGTTAAGCCAAGCATCATTAGGCCAGGCAGTTAAGCCAAGCATCATTAGGCCAGGCAGTTAAGCCAAGCATTCTTAGGCCAGACAGTTAAGCCAAGCATCATTAGGCCAGGCAGTTAAGCCAAGCATTACTAGGCCAGACAGTTAAGCCAAGCATCATTAGGCCAGGCAGTTAAGCCAAGCATTATTAGGCCTGGCAGTTAAGCCAAGCATCATTAAGCCAGGCAGTTAAGCCAAGCATTATTAGGCCAGGCAGTTAAGCCAAGCATTCTTAAGCCAGGCAGTTAAGCTAAGCATCATTAGGCCAGGCAGTTAAGCCAAGCATTCTTAAGCCAGGCAGTTAAGCCAAGCATCATTAGGCCAGGCAGTTAAGCCCAGCATTCTTAAGCCAGGCAGTTAAGCCAAGCATTATTAGGCCAGGCAGTTAAGCCCAGCATTCTTAGGCCAGGCAGTTAAGCCAATCATCATTAGGCCAGGCAGTTAAGCCAAGCATCATTAGGCCAGGCAGTTAAGCCATTCATCATTAGGCCAGGCAGTTAAGCCAAGCATCATTAGGCCAGGCAGTTAAGCCAAGCATCATTAGGCCAGGCAGTTAAACCAAGCATCATTAGGCCAGGCAGTTAAGCCAAGCATCATTAGGCCGGCAGTTAAGCCAAGCATCATTAGGCCAGGCAGTTAAGCCAAGCATCATTAGGCCAGGCAGTTAAGCCAAGCATCATTAGGCCAGGCAGTTAAGCCAAGCATTCTTAGGCCAGACAGTTAAGCCAAGCATCATTAGGCCAGGCAGTTAAGCCAAGCATTACTAGGCCAGACAGTTAAGCCAAGCATCATTAGGCCAGGCAGTTAAGCCAAGCATTATTAGGCCTGGCAGTTAAGCCAAGCATCATTAAGCCAGGCAGTTAAGCCAAGCATTATTAGGCCAGGCAGTTAAGCCAAGCATTCTTAAGCCAGGCAGTTAAGCTAAGCATCATTAGGCCAGGCAGTTAAGCCAAGCATTCTTAAGCCAGGCAGTTAAGCCAAGCATCATTAGGCCAGGCAGTTAAGCCCAGCATTCTTAAGCCAGGCAGTTAAGCCAAGCATTATTAGGCCAGGCAGTTAAGCCAAGCATTATTAGTCCAGGCAGTTAAGCCAAGCATCATTAGTCCAGGCAGTTAAGCCAAGCATCATTAGGCCAGGCAGTTAAGCCATTCATCATTAGGCCAGGCAGTTAAGCCAAGCATCATTAGGCCAGGCAGTTAAGCCAAGCATCATTAGGCCAGGCAGTTAAACCAAGCATCATTAGGCCAGGCAGTTAAGCCAAGCATCATTAGGCCGGCAGTTAAGCCAAGCATCATTAGGCCAGGCAGTTAAGCCAAGCATCATTAGGCCAGGCAGTTAAGCCAAGCATCATTAGGCCAGGCAGTTAAGCCAAGCATTCTTAGGCCAGACAGTTAAGCCAAGCATCATTAGGCCAGGCAGTTAAGCCAAGCATTACTAGGCCAGACAGTTAAGCCAAGCATCATTAGGCCAGGCAGTTAAGCCAAGCATTATTAGGCCTGGCAGTTAAGCCAAGCATCATTAAGCCAGGCAGTTAAGCCAAGCATTATTAGGCCAGGCAGTTAAGCCAAGCATTCTTAAGCCAGGCAGTTAAGCTAAGCATCATTAGGCCAGGCAGTTAAGGCAAGCATTCTTAAGCCAGGCAGTTAAGCCAAGCATCATTAGGCCAGGCAGTTAAGCCCAGCATTCTTAAGCCAGGCAGTTAAGCCAAGCATTATTAGGCCAGGCAGTTAAGCCAAGCATTATTAGTCCAGGCAGTTAAGCCAAGCATCATTAGTCCAGGCAGTTAAGCCAAGCATCATTAGGCCAGGCAGTTAAGCCAAGCATCATTAGGTCAGATAGTTAAGCCAAGCATTATTAGGCCAGGCAGTTAAGCCAAGCATCATTAGGCCAGGCAGTTAAGCCAAGCATCATTAGGCCAGGCAGTTAAACCAAGCATCATTAGGCCAGGCAGTTAAGCCAAGCATCATTAGGCCGGCAGTTAAGCCAAGCATCATTAGGCCAGGCAGTTAAGCCAAGCTTCATTAGGCCAGGCAGTTAAGCCAAGCATTATTAGGCCAGGCAGTTAAGCCAAGCATTATTAGGCCAGGCAGTTAAGCCAAGCATTATTAGGCCAGGCAGTTAAGCCAAGCATCATTAGGCCAGGCAGTTAAGCCAAGCATTTTTAGGCCAGGCAGTTAAACCAAGCATTTTTAGGCCAGGTAGTTAAGCCAAGCCTCATTAGACCAGTTAGGCCAGAAATCACCAGGCCAGGCAGTTAAGCCAAGCATCATTTTGTCAGGCAGTTAAGCCAAGCATCATTAGGCTAGGCAGTTAAAGCTAGCATCCTTAAACCTAAAAAAAAAAAAGAAAAAAAATATGTCAGTCAGTTAAGACAAGGATAATTAGGCTAGGCAGTTAAGCCTGGTATCCTTAAACCTAAAAAAAAAAAATATGCCAGGCAGTTAAGCCTGGCATCCTTAAACCTAAAAAAAAAATATGCCAGGCAGTTTAGACAAGCATCATTAGCCTAGGCAGTTAAGCCTGGCATCCTTAAACCTAGAAAAAGAAATATGCCAGGCAGTTAAGCCTGGCATTCTTAAACCTAAAAAAAAAAAAAATGCCAGGCAGTTTAGACAAGCATCATTAGCCTAGGCAGTTAAGCCTGGCATCCTTAAACCTAAAAAAAAAAAAAAACCCAGGCAGTTTAGATAAGCATCATTATGCTAGGCAGTTAAGCCAATCATCATATGCCTAGGCAGTTAAGCCTGGCATCCTTAAACCTAAAAAAAGAAAAGATTTAAAAATAATATTCCTTTCACAAAAATAAAATCTCCGGTATATTCCTTTTACAAAATATGCGACGTCACTATGAAATAAAAAATATTCCTTCCACAAAATAACATAAAAATATATTCCTCTTACAAAACAATATAAAATAATATTCCTTTCATAAAATAAAATAAAGAATATATTCCTTTTGCAAAAAAAACGAAAAATATTTCGTATAAAAAAATCATTTTTTTTTTTTTTTTTTTAATTTTTTTTTTTTTTTATTTATTTTTTTTTTTTTTTTTTTTTCTTTCTGTCAAGTTTCAGACTTCTTAATTATTTTGGATATTCTCCTCAGTTCGTTCGTTATGAACCTTATTTTCGCCTGATTCCAAAACTGGGACTATGGGTCCAAGGGGGGCCCAAGAGTAAGCCTGGTCCCCTTATGGTTTCTTCTTCTTTGGTTTCCTTACTAAAAGTTTCCTTGTGGGTCCTTCTCCTTCTCCTTGTTTTTCTTCCTTCACGATGGCTACTTTATTGTCATCTTCTACTGGAGTTTCACAACCTTCTACGACTGAAGTTTTATCAAGTCCGCATTTCTTCTTTCCTGGTAAACCCTCGTCACCCATTCCTTTTTTCTATTTTAACCTTTTCCAAATCTCTCCTTTGAAGTTCCTTCTTCAGTGAAGAGATGACATCCTTCGCTGCGGACAATTCTTTCTTCATTTCATCCTCTTTGTTGGTCATTCGAACATTCTTTCCGTTCAGGTTTTTCTCTCGTTTCACTTTGTTCTCCAGTTGTTCACGAAGACCTTCGTTCTTCTTTGTTATTGTGAACACTGCCTCCTTTAGCTCACGATTCTGCACTAGAGCTTAAGAAATCTCGTCCTGCAGCTCTTCTACTAGACGTTGGTGTCCTTGGCTTTTTTCTGATCATTAGAACGAGCCTCCATCAGATCTTTTTCTAGTTTAATTATCTCTAGAGCTAATTCTTTATTAAGGAAGCTTCGTTCCTCATTGGATTTTTTGAGATCTTCATTCTCTGCCGGAAGGATCGATTTCAGTTCGTCATGAGCCTCGATTTCCTTCTTGGCCTTTTCCAGTTCCTCATTCAACTGGAACATTTTCGCTGTATTTTCTTCAACCAAAATCACTTTACCTTCAAGCTCTCGTTTCAGAGCTTCCTTCTCTCCCATAAGTTCTGAATGCATTTGAATATGGGCATCATTTTTTTGCTGAGCCATTTTCAGTTCCGCTTTCAACTCAAGAATTGATTGATAGTAAGTTGCAAGTTGATTTTCCTGGCCTTCAATCACAGCCTGTTTATTGGCAAGTTCCTTAGCCATGATTTCATTCTTTAGCCTGAGATCTTCAATCTCAGTGTCTTCATCAGTCTGAACTGTTAAATCAGATTTAGAGACTGGTTCAGTCTCAACCTGAACGTCCCTGGAAAGCGAAGGATCCGTCCCACTGAGGACAGCTTCAGTCTCCTCAGAAATACTGTTGATTTCCTCCTGGTCCAAGACAGGCTCGAGTGCCTCACTCTGTTCCTCCTTGGCCCAGAATTTCCTCATCAGAAGACCACCTCCCAAAATGAGGCGTAGTCCCTCCAGTTCCATCAACCAGGGCTGCTGGTCCTGAAAACCGTCTTCGGGAGAGGGATATTTTTTCCCGTACTCACTGATAGCTCTCAATGCATTGTTTGTAAACATCTTCGTTGCAAAACTCAGAATGCAGATCACTTGACTTTGATCAGGTATAATTTGAAAAAAATCGAAATAGGTCCTGGCAGAAATATCGACTTCGAGATTGAAGGCATTTTAAAGACTGGAGACGTCTTCGTTTGCTTCGAGATCGTCTCCAGAAACTGATTCCGATTATAATTCGAATGAGAGCGAGACTTTGAAGACGTCTTCGTTCGATTTGGGAAAATTCCTCACTCGGTCTTCACCGGAACTTGGTAGTAATTTATTTTCCCCAAAGGAAATAGATAGATAGATAGATAGATAGAGAGAGAGAGAGGAGAGAGAGAGAGAGAGAGAGAGAGAGAGAGAGAGAGAGAGAGAGAGAGAGAGAGAGATAGATAGATAGATAGATAGAATTGTATTTATAAGAAAAAGTTAAAATTCTTATGAATTGTGAATGAAGACTCGGATGAAAACGGGATGGTGTGAAGCTTTGAAGACATCGTTGGGTCGTTGAAGAATCTTCATCAGGTCTTCACCGAAGATTTCTTTCTGCTTCAGTAGAAGTTTTGCGTTTTTTTTCAAACC
>NC_090746.1:71446378-71473878 GCF_036898095.1 Palaemon carinicauda | reverse complement strand
AAGTATTTGCTATTTTGTATGTAAAGAAATGGCCACATTAAGTAGTCTTATATCTTTTCAGTTCCAGTTTGTATCCGTTACCACTGGACTGATTTATGCTGAGCGTGAAAAGATTGTTGTAATCTACATTTGTTATTCCTTCAAGAATTTTGAATGCCTCTATTAACTGTCCCCTAAATCGTTGAGTTTGTAGATCAAATAAGTTCAAACGTTCCATCCTCTTTCTATATCCAAATTGCTTTAGTGTTTGAACTAGTTTGGTGGCCGTATCTTGTACTGCTTCCAGTCTATCGATATCCTTCTGATAACCTGGAGCCCAGAATTGGACACCGTATCTACGTGAGGTCTTACTAATGATGTGCACAGCTGTAGTACAGTGTCTTCGGTTCCGTATTTGGATTGTCTCTCTATGTTGTCTATTAGTTTCTGTGCTTTCTTTGGAATGAAGAAAAACGGATAGAATATGAAAATGAAACAGCGTACCAGGAAGATAGCATAAGAATAGATTGATATAATAGGTTCTGGTTGAAGGTTGAGGCATAGCCTATGCAAAGGCGCCTCGAAAATCTAGTTATTTGAGCTTATCTTTCTTTAATACTATTTTGTATTTCTCCATATAGGGTTTAACATTTCTTTTTTCTTTTCTAGATTTCTTTTACCGAATAAAATCAATGGAAAACCCAACAATCACAATAGAAAAAAAGAATGACTAAGACAGAAATAAAATATGAAACCAGAAAGTGGGACACTGAAAAATGGAAAGAAGAATTAAAAAGTAAAGCGAGCTCGGAAATATACAGAAAGTGAAAGAAAGAAATTAAAGAAGAAATTTATGTCAATACATTTGCATCTTCGGTATTTTTAGAGAAAGAAATGATACGTTAAAACTAAACATTATGGATAGACTCAATGGGATTGGTGTAAACTGTTATTTTTGCGAAAAGGAGGAAGAAGATTTGACCCATTTTTTTTTTTTTTTTGTCAAGAATATAGAAAAGAAAGGAATGAATCAATTAAGCTTGAACAATCCTACGAAGAAGACCTCAAGAAAATAATAGAATCCTTCTACTCAGTGGAAGAAATTTAGAAAAGGAAAAAAAAGAAATATTAAACCGGATATGGAGAGAAAAACAAAACAGTATAAAAGAAAGATAATCTTGAATAAATAGATGATTAGAGACGTCGTTGTAAAGGCTATGTCTGAACCTGAACTATAGCTTTTCAGTAATGGACGTCGACCCACCATAACTCAAAAACTATAGATTTCCGCCAGGAATCATTATCAAAAATGACCTTAAAATCCAATCTTATTTTCTACAAACCGACTATAGCACCATTCTATAATTTTACCCCTTTTTGTTGCGAGAATCAGCTCTTCCACCTATTTTTATTATTATTATTATTATTATTATTATTATTATTATTATTATTAACATTAACTAATGAACAATTAAAGTAAAATGTTTAAAGAATAATAATATTAGAATAGATCTTTCATATAAAAACTTTATTATAAAAACCTGAAAAAAAACAAAAGGAAGAGAAATAAGATAGAATAGCGTGCCACTCCTGTAAATTCGGCTACAACCTAAAAGTAGTTACTAGCCTAATCTGGCACTAAATATATGTAAATGTACAATTAGATTCTTATAAGAGCGTAGCATAAGGACTTTAAAGGGTCAGCAAACTGAAACAAAGATGTATACAGTAAGTTAATACTGGTAAGAACATCTCAATGAAAAATTTTCTTTTTCATAATCTCATTTTGTTAATCAAATGCTCTACATCATTTGCTTATCCTTCTTTTCATTTTGGGCTCGTGTCCTGGGGAAACATATATCTAGAATGTATACTGTATATATATATATATATATATATATATATATATATATATATATATATATATATATATATACACACACAAACATACTGTATATATATATATATATATATATATATATATATATATATATATATATAGGCGTAGGAGATGATAATGATATATACACGGCTGATATGTATTAATATATATATATATATATATATATATATATATATATATATATATGTATATATATATATATATATATATATATATATATATATATATATATATATATATATATATATATATATAAATGCGTGTGCAATCTCTTGATGGGGAGTTCGAGAAAGCTCAAGGCCGACAGTTTTTAGTAGTGTCCATAAGTGTCCGTCCTTGCGAGCTAGGTGTGGGGATCCTATAGGTCTACCTGCTGAGTCATCAGCAGTCATTGCCTGGCCTTCCCTGGTCCGGGTTTGGTTGGAGAGGGGGCTTGGGTGCTGATCATATGTATATATGGTCAGTCTCTAGGATTTTGTCCTTCTAGAGCATTGTCATTGTCCTTTGCCTCTGCCAACGGTCGGTGGTGTAATTAGGTGAACTGATTGAATTATTGTAATTCATAGATTAGGTCTTCATTAAGTGAAATTTAGTTTTAGGAAATTTGATTTTTAATTTGAAAATAGTAAGATCTTGTTTTGTTAGTGAGTGATGAACCTATAAAAACACTGCAAGACTTTCCTCAGAACTTTGTTTTGGGATTAAAACTTTATTTGAGAAATATGACGTCGATGTGACTGGCGTCATAAGGCAAGAAACTGAAAAGACATTAAAATTTTATGACAAATGAAAAAAAAAATCTTTAATTCTTATATATCTTTTTATGTATTTTTATATATTTTATTTTTTCACTTGATACATAATTATTTTTTTATATATTTCTTAGAATTTTTTTTCTTCATATTTTACATATTTTTTTATTCCGTTATATGCATTATGATTTTTGTTTATAAAATTCTAAGGTCTCATTTTACATATATTTAAATATTTTCTTATTCTTTTTTATACATTATTATTTTCATTATTTGAATTACTTCATTTACTTTTTTATTTCAAAATTATTATTAACAAGTGGGTCATTAATATTACATGAGGATCCTCTTTGTGAAAATAGATATGTAAAGGAATTGATTTTGTTTAATCTTTCAGTGCATGTATGTCCTTTGATGGAAATCCAAAGTATAAGGATTTTTCCTTTGTGGATAATGTGTTTACTGTAGGACCCCCACTTAACCTTTGTCTTCATTCACTATGCACAATACATACCATACTTTGGCAACCTATTTTCCTAGCTAAGCTTGAGAAGCAATTATTTTCTCACCAAGAGAAATCTCTCACATTTTCATGCTAGTCTATGTACAGTTGGACACAGGAATTACTGGTACTCCATCAATCTGAGGAAGTGCACCCTGTCACTCCCTTAATGCGCGGGGAGTTACAGTGTGTAGCCCTGCTACCACCTCTGCCATGTCTTCCTCTACTATGTGTTTGGTTACTCACTGCTCAGTAAGGGAGTGACATCCAACTGTTCTTATTAATGGCGCAGTTTACCATTTTCCCATTACTTTTCTTTCGAGGAATCTTATAGAGATGACTTTGAATATCTATACTTTATTTTGGAAATCTACCCTCCAAAAAAGAAGAAATATTAATGAACAGCTTGTGATAATGAGACTAGGGAAATGTCCTAAACGAACTTTCGTCTCTGAAATGGAGAGAGATGCAAACGACCTCTCCGTAGTAAGCCTTCTTAAGACACTGCCAATCCTCACTATGACAATTAGATTTTGTATTTCCTGATATATCTATTACTAAAAAATATGCTTTTCGCTTTCTGGGCCTTTAAGAAATATATTGAAATAATGAAAACCCGTGTAAGGGCCAGGGTCAGAGATCTAACGATATCTGCGCTGGTGTTCAATCCTAAGAAGCAGATAATATTGGGGAGATTTTCTGTTCAAATGGTTTTATTATTATTATTATTATTATTATTATTATTATTATTATTATTATTATTATTAGCTAAGCTACAACCCTAGTTGGGAAAGCAGGATGCTATAAGCCCAAGGGCTCCGACAGAGAAAGATAGCCCAGTGAGGAAAGGAAATAAGGAAATAAAATAACTTTCTGAAAAGTAATAGATAATTGATATAAAATACCTTAAGATCAGTACCAACGTCTAAATACTGTAGATCTGCCCTATATAAACTATGAAGTAGACTCATTCCGTTATCCAACAGTTACAATATTCAAATGGCTGTTTATAATATTTTTCATGGAGCCACAAACTTAGAAATGGAAGTAGTTAGATCTTGAGAAAATAATGTTTATTTACATTTTGATTTATTATCATGCAAAGGACGAGACAATAATGGACAGACATGATCTTTTCATAATAACAAAACAGTTTAATTTAGCTTTAGACCTACTGTATATAGAATGGATGAATTGTCGTGGTTCAACATACAGTCCTTACTTTGACATTCAGATACATGCGTGTTTGTTCATATTGACATTCTGATTGGCTTCATATTTCAAAACATGAAAGTTGGGTGAAAGAAAAAATGAAAATATCCCCGTTGAGCATTAATTAAACTGATGTACTTCCATAGACAAATATACATTTTAAAGATAGATTAATATTTTAGCAGAGAAGCCACACGGAATACTGACTCGCTCTGTATTGCTTCAAAATTTAGCCATACATAATGTAAAAGTCAGATATTCAACGAATGAGGGTAGCCTATTGGAAGCGTCCCTGCCTGGCTGGCGTTTTGCTGGACGTTGTGTTGGATGGCGGTTCGAGACATGCTCAAGCTCGATAGTTTCTACGGTTGTCTACAACCTCGTCATCTTTGTGAGTTAAGGAAGGGGTTTTTAAGGAAGGAGCATACAGGTCTACCTGCTGAGTCATCAGCAGCTATTGCCTTGCTTTCCTTGCTCCTAGCTTGGGTTGAGAGGGGGCATTGTCACTATTCCTTGCCTCTACCATTCACGAGCGACCTTTAAACAGAAACTTTTCATATCAAGAAATATTGAAATCTAATTGCTCTTGAGGTTAGAATGTTGAGCTTTCAGCCTTTGTTTAAGGGATATCTAATATTGCAATTAAAACGTATGTTGCAGAATCCTCTTGCAATCGTTAATCCTCTTATTGTCCGAATTCCTTGTGTAATCTATCAGTCTTTATCATTGCAACATTGATTCTGTAACTTTTTGGGAGAACAAATGCCGTATGAAAGGTCTGCCTTTCAAAAGCTTCTGTGTGATTAGTTCGGGCTGAGTCTTTGTCTGTGATTTTTATACTCAACAGAAAATTGTTTTTTCTCATGGACTGAAAATAGGAATCAGAACTGCATTGCTAGCGATATATCTAGAACTTTATTTCCGGCGATACATGCTAGAACCGGATTGCCATCGATATATGCTAGAACTTCATTTCTAGCAATACACGCTAGAACCGGATTGCCAGTGATACAAGCTACCAGGTTGCCAATGACACCTGCTACTGGATTTCCAGGGATAAATGAAAGAACCGGATTTCCAGGGATAAATGGCAGAACCAGATTCCCAGTGATACATGCTACCGGATATCCAGGGATAAATGAAAGAACCGGATTGCTAGATGTGCATGCTAACGGATTTCCAGGGATAAATGCAGAAATTGGATTCCCAGTGATACAAGCTACCGGATTTCGAGGGATAAATGAAAGAACCAGATTGCTAGTGATACATGCCACCGGATTATCATGGACAAATGCAAGAACCGTATTGCCAGTGATACACGTTACTGGATTTCAAGGGATTTAGTGCAAGAACCAGATTCCCAATGGTACATGCTACCGGATTTTCATAGATAATTACAAGAACCCGATTGCCAGTGATACCTGCTGTTGGATTTCCAGGGATAAATGCAAAATCGGATTTCCAGTGATACGTGCTACCGGATTTCCTGGGATAAAAGCAAGAACCGAATTGCCAGTGATACAGTAGATGCTACTGGATTTCCAGGGATAAATGCAAAAACCGGATTTCCAGTGATACATGCTACCGGATTTCCTGGGATAAAAGTAAGAACCGAATTGCCAGTGATAGATGCTACTGGATTTCCAGGGATAAATGCAAAAACCGGATTTCCAGTGATACATGCTACCGGATTTCCAGGGATAAATGCAAGAACCGGATTGCCAGTGATAAATGCTACCGAATTTCCAGGGATGCATGGAAGAACGGGATTACCTGTGATACATGCTACCGTATTTCCAGGGATACATACAAAAACCGGATTAACAGTGATACATGCTGCCAGATTTCCAGGGATTCATGCAAGAACCAGATTACCAGTGATACATACTACTGGGTTGCCTGATACATGCTACCAGATTGCCACTGATACCTGCTGCCGGATTTTCAGGGATACATGCAAGACCCGGATTGCCAGTGATACATGCTAGAACCTTTTTGCCATTGATACATGCAATTGGATTGCCAGTGATAAAGGCTAGAATCTTTTGGCCATTGATACATGCTATCGGATTGCCAGGGATACATGCAACTGTATTGCCAGTGATACATACTTCCAGATTGCCAGTGATACATGCTACCGGATTGCCTGGGTTACTTGCTAGAACAGGTTTGCCTGTGATACATGGTACCGGATCTCCAGGTATAAATTCTAGAAGATGAGAATAACGTGATGCTTTTTGAGCAAAGATGTACAATCTTCATAATTTCAGTTGGCTTCAGTCAATGGAAAAAACTCGATTATTGATTATTAATGTTATATGAGAGGGATAAAATAATTTTTTTCATATATCATAATCAATAGATTTACCATCTACGATTAGAGATGTGAAAATCATAAAGAAAAGAGATTTTCTTTGTTATTCATCTGGCTCTGGAAAAAAAAGACTCCTTTAAGTATCTATATGCAGTGTGGCAACATTGGAGTTGATATGAAACTTTTTGATTTTTTAATTCATAGTAGAAGAATCATAGTATATTTCCTTCCATTTAGTCAAAACGTAATTGAAATGAAAGATGATGAAAATTTTGTGATAACCATAAAAACGGGGTTTTCATAATTGAAAGTTTACAATGCAATTATGTCGCCAATTGAATTATTCAGTAGAATTTTATTCTGCTCTCTTCTTCTCTCAAGGGGTTAATTACTGCACTGTAATTGTTCTATAGCTACTTTTCACTTTGTAAGAGTAGATGGGACTCTTTAGCTATGGTAAACAGTTCTTCTAGGGGAAGGACACTCCAGAATCAAGCCATTGTTCTCCAGTCTTGGGTAGTGTCATAGCCTATGTACCATGATCTTCCAATGTCTTTGGGTAGAGTTTCCTTGCTTGAGGGTACTTTCGGGCACACTATTCTTTATGTTTCTTTATTTTTTTTTTCCTCAGTGGCCTATTTTCCTTATTGGAGCCCTTATGCTTGTGGCATAATGCTATTCTAAATAGAGTTGTAGCTTAGCTAGTAAAAACAATAACAATAAGGGTTGTGGTGGCCGATGAGGTAACGTCCCTGACTGGTGAACGTCAGACGGGGGTTCGAGTCCCGCTTAAACTCGTTAGTTTGTTTGGTCGCTGCAACCTCACCTTCCTTGTAAGCTAAGGATGGGGGGTTTAGGGGAGCCTGTGGGTCTATCTGCTGAGTCAGCAGTGGCCATTGCCTGGCCCTCCTTGGTCCTAGCTTGGGTAGAGAGGGGCTTGGGAGCTGATCATATGTATATATGGTCAGTCTCTAGGGCAATGTCACTGTCTATTGCCTCTGCCATTCATGATGGACCTTTAAACCTGTAAACTCTCGGGGAACTCAATAGAGATCATTCTTTCGCTAAGCCAACCAGTCACATTTTGCTTTTAACTCCAATGTATTTTCTTCAAAATTTAATGGATTTTTCCTTGGACCATGGCTAATTGGTTTCGTTGAAATTGGTTCTGTAGGTTTTACCTAAAGTTCGTCACAAAAAATAAACACAAAATATTTACTAGTTACTTAACTTTGCGACTATTTTCAAAGTAGTGCTGCGTACTTGTACTTTGATATAATTTATCAAAAACGTTTCAGATTCAACCTCGTTTCATATCCAACATGACTACCAAGTTTGGGTTAGATCGGTACAGTAGTTTTGCTTAACGTTGCTCGTAAACAAACAAATAATTAAACTAAGAAACAGACGACGGGGGTGAATACATACCCTTGGCCAAATCTTTGCTTTTGGCGAAGGCAGTAACAACAAAGGTTTCATTAGGGAGTTCGAGCTTGGATGAATACTAATGAGGAAAGCGAGATTATGGAAATTTGAGTTCTAATGTAAAGCCAGTTGACATCCCGAGAGATTCTCGCTGGATACACATTAATGGTCGACTGGGTTAGACTAATCCAGATGAACTGGAGTGAAATCCCTTAAGCCAAATGGAAACGAGAATGCTGCTATGTCGGGAAAGGAAGGATTAGATTCCTATGTTGTTGGGGTGAAGGATTTCTCTAATATAGATTTTTCTGCTTTTGTTTTACTTGGTGTTGTGTCAACCAATATTATTTGTGAATAAAAGTCATAGGTTTTTTTCCCATTTATAAATTCCTCGGGATGGATGTTATTCGCAAGGAATGATTAATTCATTATTAATCGGTTGTTTGTAGCTTAACATTTTAATGTTTAAAAAGTCATCAGTATAGTCAGTACACACATACATGCAGTGTTTGTATTTGTATTTGATGTTACATGTTTGAAAGAATGAAGAGCTGGGTTCATTCACCAAGTGCTGTATGCATAACCACCGATTTATTCATCTGGAAGACGAATATCGGACCCAGTTCAAGAACAGCGCTCTCCATCACATTGAGGTTAGAATGTCTTCATATCTTATGAAAATTCTGAATGTTTGTTCTCTATCTTAATTTAAAAATTCAGCTTTGACTTAGGTGAAGTATGATTAGTCTTTGGTCTGAAAATGAGCGAGTTCCATTTAAGATTGACTGTGGATATACTTGTATTTAATCTTGCCGTTCATCTTAGTTGCATTAACGCTAGAAATTTTCTTATTACTGTTTAATAAACTTGAACATTTGTCAGATGTTCACTTCCCTAGCACTAATATTTTACTAATGTAAATGTTTTTAACCTATGAAATGACTTTCTATCGCATTCAAAAAGGCTTTTGGAAATGGTCAAGTATTAATGAAGTTGATTTTTTCACAATGAAAGGCAGTAAAGTTTCAACTAGGTTCTTTTACTTGATGGTGCAGATTGCTTAAATAGAAATTGATGTTATCAAGGATAAAAATAATGGTATAAAGACTAGTATCCAGATTGAATAAAAAGAAATTGCTGTTATGAAAGGATAAAAATACTGGTGTAAATTCTTCGGCTGAATGCCAGGTTATGAAGAAATGATAAATTGCCAGTTTTATTTGGGAAAAACTGCCTCAGTTGCTAAAAGTTTAAGCGTTTTCCTACGATCATTGATACTGATGGAAGTTGTAATCGGGTAAGTTTCTTTCATGTTATGTGGAGAAACATTTCATTTATAAAAAGAACTATAATGTATTTAAAAAAATGATTTGAAAACTCTTTATAAACACCGGTGAATAAAAGCTTTACTAAAAGGTTGGATAAAACTTTTGCAGCGTTTGTTTATGATGCAAATTCTCAGAGGAAAGAATTTTTTCGTTTGATCCAACTCTTGGTGTTTGTGTTGTAGTTTGGTATTTTTGTTTTCATTTTCTTGTTTAATTCATGACTCTTTTATTTATTTTTTTGCTTTCTCCATTTGACATTCTTCATTTTTATTCCAAAAGATGCTCTTTGTGGTCAAAATTTGTAAATATTAAGTAGAAAAAGGATTGAAATATTTGCCTTTAGAGTCATTTGGGGTCTTTCATTTTAAATATCGAAACGGATTGTTTGATTTTTTAGCTGAACTGAATAAAATTTTTGATTTTATGATAATTTTGTGAAAAAAAGAAAGTTTGAGGTTACTTTATGTGACATCACAATCTTGGGTCAAACATTTTATTTACCTTTAGCGTCAAAAGCATTTTGGCCTTCAAGATATCACACACACAGGGAAGCGGCAATCAGGGTTTCAAGTAACCAGCATATCTATCCATTTATCCAGCCATCCATATATATATATATATATATATATATATATATATATATATGTGTGTGTGTGTGTGTGTGTGTGTGTGTGTGTGTGTGTGTGTGTTATCTCAAGTTCTGTTAATATTTTGATATATGTTAAATCTTTTTGCAATCTCCATCATCAGCATCGTCCAACCTCATTTTGTATCATTTACAGCTGTTTTCTCCTTTCCCACCTGAGAGACTTAATTATAGGTAGTAGGTTGTCCAGGGCACTACCCACCCGTTGAGATACTACCACTAAGGAGTTATTGAACCCTTTGACTCGCCAGACAGTACTACATTGGATCCTACTCTCTGGTTACGGCTCATTTTCCATGCTGCTGCCAGATACACCGAATAGTCTGGCCTATTCTTTCCACGTTCTCATCTGTCCTGATACACCTGAGGACACTGAGATTACCAAAACATTCTTCACTCAGTAGGTTAACTACTGCACTGTAATTGTTCAGTGGCTAATTTTACTTGGTAAGTGTAAAAGAGACTCTTTAGATACAGTAAGCAGCTTTTCTATGAGGACACTCCAAAATCAAATCACTGTTTTCTAGTCTTGATTAGTGCCATAGCCTCTGTACCATGGTCTTCCATTATCTTGGGGTATAGTTCTCTTGGTTGAGGCGCTCTGTGCTGCCTTATTTCTCTTCCTCTTGTTTTTTAAGCTTTTGGTTTATGTATGAAAGATTTATTTTAATGTTGTTGCCGTTCTTAAAATATTTCAATTGCTTATTACTTCTCTTGTAGTTTATTTGTTTCCTTGTTTCCTTTCCTCACTGAGATATTTTTCCCAGTTGGATCCCATGGGCTTGTATCATCATGCTTCTCCAACTAGGGCTTCAGCTTAGATTTTAATAATAATAATAATAATCTATTACTACTCAATTCTTGAATGTCTATTATCAAGTCTCAAAAGAGTAATTGCTGAGTGAGATAATACTCTCTCTATCTCTCTCAGGAATTGCAATGGAAATTGAGGCACCAGTGTGTCAGAATTCTCTTTGACCAGATATTGAAGTACATATTCGTATGTGGATTCTGTATCTTACTAATGTCTTTTCCTTGTTCCACATCGTTGCTGAGGAAGGTATTATGTTTAAGCTCTTTTTTTAAGCGCTTATATACTTCATTTTTTCTATCACGTAATTTGTAAGAGCACTTTCAGTGTTAGTCAAATCTGAAGACTCTAATGCTTTTTACATTTTGGAACTTGAACAGGTGAGAGTAGTGTTATTTCCCAGAGACTAATGGAGCGGGGTAGGGGATGGGTAGGGTGGAATGGGAGTGTGGGATGGGAGGTTCTTTAAGGTCACTGTCCTCTTGTTTAATTTGATGCTTTTCATAGTAAAATGCAATGCAGCTTTCTCTTTGAAAGGAGGGTTTAGAAAGTTGATGTTAGAAATGAATTACCCTTCAAAATTTTGAAATATGTCTATTGATTGTTGAGTTATTTGAGATAAGTTTTAAAATAGTTGACATTTCTTTTTATGTATTTAATGTAGATTTTTCTTTCCTTCACATTATTTGGTTATTTTTTTGCTTTAGAAAAGACAGGTATCATAATTTAATTCAAATCTATCTATCCTAAAGTGAAAGTGATCATACAAATGAAAGCCCCTTCGTTTCGCATTTAAAGAAGAAAAATTTAACAAGAGTAGTATCATCTGCATTCCTTAGATACTAGTACTGTTAAAGACTAACTACACCAAAGGTTCATGGTTATTACTCTCTGTAATAATAGACATTACAAAATGCATTAAATGGTTTGAAATATTACTTTCTCTTTTATTTAGTGTTGTAATAGATGGACATAATTCCAAACCTTTTACAATTTATAGAAACTTGGACAGTAGAATATCGTCGCTTTACGATTTTGTTTTTCCTCATGGACAAGAATCATAAAAGAAATAATGCAGCCATTAATTTTGGGTATAAGATATCTCAGTGATCCTATAGATGTAACTTGAATATTGATGATTTATTACGAGAATAATTTGTATTTTTTATAAATAGTTGTATAAGTTGTCCCTTTTTGAGTGGGGATACCTTAACGTGGTGAATGGGTTTGTGTATCGCCATGGTCAGCAAAGCTGTATTAGTGAGGGCTACCCATACTAGGTTGGTTTGTTGTGACCGATCAGACTAAAGTGCCCTACCATCACCTATCCGGAGTGGCCAGCATCGTGATGAAAATGACCAAACCCCAGACATGACCAATACGTATCTGAGGCCTTTGTCCTGCAGTGAACTAGAGACGGCAGCACTTGTTGTTATTGTTGTTATTTACACATGAGTACATCTTAACGTCACGTTTTCATGTGATTTCAAGTGTGTTTAAACATCTTTCGCTAACAAGACCAGATAAAGATCGCTAAAGATTTTTGGAATAAAACGGTTTGTAGCAGAGTAAAAAAAATCCTTTGATAAACCGTCCTCTTTTTTATGTATGAACATCAAAGAGTAAAGGTCTGAGAATTTTTTTTTTCTATACAGGATATTTTTATGCTTTCAAATATACTTTTTTAGATTGAGACTTTATTCATAATCTTTTATTCTCAATTTAAATTGAAATTTATATCCGGCTATGGTTTGGGCAAAGAATTTGTTTTCATGAAGGAAGATTTTGCTATTTTTATCCAATTATACTCTCATTTTACTTGGAATTTCTAAGTTTCAGAGTTTTTTTTTTTAATTTTCATTTATCATTTTCTGAAATGGCTAAAAATTTACATATATGAAAATAGAAGCATTTTCAAATTTCTAATCATTAGTGTTCTCATAACGTAAATTACTCGCAACTTTAAGGTCAACATGCCACAAAAGAATCACCGATATTGAAGCCTGGCGACGAAAAAAGCCGGGGGCGGGTGGGGACCGATTCCCCTAGGCCCCCCCCCCCCACCGAGATAAAAAAAGAAAAGAAAAATGGAAATTCAGTGATATTTTACTTCTCTCTCTCTCTCTCTCTCTCTCTCTCTCTCTCTCTCTCTCTCTCTCTCTCTCTCTCTCTCTCTCTCGTAAGGTTAATTTATTCCAGTGAATTTATAGTATCTTGTAAGAGAATGATAATGTTTGGATTCGTTCGAGCGACAAATGAAAATTTAGGAACGATTCGACTCGGAGCTGAGGTGCTACTGGAGACATTAGGGATATATTAAGGATTTTATCGTAAACGAAGTAAGGAAAGGAAGAGAAGACGATAGGTTGACGATCTAAGAAAGTTCGAAAAGAAGACGTAGATTGACGATCTAAGAAAGTTCTCGGGTGTAAACTGGCATAGAAAAACCATAAACAGACGTAAGTGAAAGGACATGTCCGAGGTCTTTGTTCTGGAGTGGACTAGTAACGGCTGATATATATATATATATATATATATATATATATATATATATATATATATATATATACATTCGTGTGTATATAATATATATATGTGTATATATATATATATATATATATATATATATATATAATATGATTTAGTGACGATTTTTCGAAAAACAATTATTCGAAAGACAATTGTTCGAAAAACTTTTTTTCGGAAACCAATTATTCGAAAAACACTGTTCGAATGTGTAATTGTTCGAATTTACAATTGATTGAATTACAAGATATTTGAATAAACAATTTTTCGAAATTAATATTATTCGAATCCATGAGTTACAGCGACTTGTTGAGTAAGCGTAAGAATTTATTACTTTTGCGGTTTATAAGCGAATGAGTAAGTATATGAGAAACAACTCAATTGCATTGTTCGTTATATAAATATATTTATGAAAAAAATGAACCGTAAACAAATCCTGCTTTTGAAAATAAACATTAATAATCTATTGAGTAGTTAAATGAGAAACAACTCAATTTTATGGTTTTTCTAAAATACATTTATAAAATAGAATACAAATAAAAATAGACTGTAAACAAATCCTTCTTTGGAAAATAAACATTAAAATTCTTTCTTATTTAGTAGAAATTTCTTGAACCCTGTAACGGCTGAGTTTGTTAAGAATGAAAAAGGAAAGCCCACGTTAGTAGTGAATGGACATTTATTTGTTAAAGACTACCAAATTCAAGATAAAACTTATTGGAAGTGATATTAATTTTCAAATTACTGTAAAAGATGTGCTATAACAGTAAAATAAGATGTTTCTGTCCCTAAAGAACATAATCTTTCAGGTGATCCAGCTGAAATAGAGCTGTGAAAATTTATGAAAAAGTTACAGAGGACACAAAAGGTACACTTGACTCCCGTAATTATATAATTTCAAATGCATCTTCGGATATTAGTGAATCTGGAGCTCAAGGATTGCCAACTGTAAACAGTATTCAGCTCTCAATTAGAAAGGTTTGCTCGCAAGAAAATTGTGGGCTATCTACACACAATCATAGGAGGGCTATAGTGTTTTCAATCGAATATATGAAAATTTTCAAGAATGAATATTTTCTTCTTTTTGATTCGGGTCTGGAGGACGAGAGAGAATATTAATATTTTCCACACACGCAAATCTTGATGTTTTAACTTTGTGTCGGAATTTGTTCAGCGCTAGTACTTTCAAAACTGTCCCGACACTATTTGAACAATTTTATGCTATACATGACTTAAAGAATGGGATTTTATACCTTTGGTTTATTTGGTTGTTGCCTAATAAAAAAGAAACTTGAGTTCTTAAATTTCCCTAGTAGTTTTTCCTTATTTCTTTTCCTTACTAAGCTATTTTCCTTGTTGGGGCCCTTGGGCTTATAGCATCCAGCTTTTCCAACTAGGGTTTTTAGCGTAGCATTTGATAATAATAATAATAATAATAATAATAATAATGATAATAATAATAATAATAATAATAATAATAATGATAATAATAATAATAATAATAATAATAATAACAACACTGGTTTACAAAGAAATTGAGGCAAGCACAAAAATACCCGTTTTTACCTAATTTGAGGGTGCTGAATTCAAATCTAAATCCGTTTTTACTCATCACCTCTAGTTTTTTTTTTTTTTTTTTTTTTTTTTTTTTTAGATATGCATAGTGTGCATTTTGTGCATATACGGTGCACAAAAGCGTATATGCATTCGGGGTTAATTCTAATATTGTGAGACTTATGGCTCATTTTTTAGTTATTATGCACTAAATGTAAGTGATTGCATTACATTATATATATAATTATATGTCAAGACGGATTTTGGCAGTTAGGGCAGCAGGTCTCAATCCACACTCAGTAGTGTTCTGGCAGTCATTGGAAGAGGATGTCTCGCAGGAGGTTGGTGTCCCTCAACTATCGTGTTACACATCTTTTGGGTTGCTAAATATTAGTATTACATTTTCCAATGCACATTTTATTGCCTTGCATATGATTTAGTTTTACTTTGTTATATTTTCAGATTCTCCAATGGCTTCAAGTACGTCAAAACATCGAGGATGCCTCAACAAGGCCAATTCTTTTTGCTACGTGTGTGGGGACTTAACAACAGTTGCACAGCGTCGAACCATCACTTCCCTCCTCAGAACCGCCTACTTTCACTATTTTGACTGTAAAATTGGTGATCAGGACAAGTCTTGGGCTCCACACATCTGTTGTAAACCCTGCTACAATGGACTAACTGCATGGTTTAATGGCAAGAAAGCGTCTTTCAACTTTGCAATCCCAATGGTTTGGAGAGAGCCACGAAGCCACGCAGATGATTGTTATTTTTGTTTAACTAATATAACTGGTTTCAGTGCATCTTCTAGGAAAAAGATCAAATATCCCAACCTTCCATCTGCTATGAGACCCGTTCCCCATTCAGATGATCTTCCTGTACCCACACCTAAAGTAAATAAGGATCTTCTTTCCTCATCAGATGAAGAAATGCCTTCAAGGGAGGATTCTGCCGAGTCAATATCTTTGGAAGATATTGAGTCTGCATATTGAGGAACAAGTGGCAACGAGCCACACTGGATCACGCAAGAAGACCTGAATGATCTTGCTCGTGATTTGTATCTGTCAAAACAGCAGTCAGAGCTCTTGGCTTCTCGGCTTAAACAGTGGAACCTAGTCCAGAAGATGTAAGGATCACCAGTTTCAGGAATTGGAACAAAGACCTTGCTTCCTTTTTCGACATGGAAAACAAGTTGTGCTACTGCACAAACATACCTGGCTTGTTCACGTCCCTTGGTTTGCCACATAATCCTTCAGACTGGCGTCTTTTCATAGACTCTACCAATCGAAGTCTCAAGGCTGTGCTTCTGCACAACGGGGATAAATATCCCAGCATTCCCATTGCACACACTGTCCATCTAAAGGAGTCCCATGACAGTATGGAGCTTCTTTTAGAAGCTATTAAGTACAGCGTGTACCAATGGAGTCTGTGTGGGGACCTCAAGGTTATTGGTCTTCTTATGGGTATGCAAGCGGGCTTCACAAAGTACTGTTGTTTTCTCCGTCTCTGGGATAGTCGAGCTGTATCCCAGCATTACAAGCAGAAAGACTGGGGGTCTAGAAGCACTTTTGTTCCTGGCGAACACAGCGTCAAGGGGAATCCTCTGGTGGACATGAATAAGGTGCTTCTTTCTCCTCTTCACATCAAGCTTGGTTTGATGAAGAATTTCGTGAAGGCGTTGGACAAAAATGGGGCTGCCTTCCAACACTTGTCTTTGTCGGACCTCAGATCCGAGAAGTGCTGAAGGATACTGATTTTGAGGAGCTTCTTAACTTAAAGGAACTGAGAGCATGGGAAGCATTCAAGTCAGTCTGTAGTGGCTTCCTTGGTAACACACGTGTACCAGATTACTAAACCTGTATTGAAAAGTTGCTAAAGTCTTTCGAGGATATGGGTTGCCGAATGTCACTCAAGATTAATTTTCTCCATTCCCACCTCAACTTCTTCCCGCCAAGCCTTGGAGCAGTGAGTGATGAGCATGGAGAAAGATTCCACCAAGACATTACGGAGATGGAGAGCAACTATCAAGGCAAATGGAACCCCGGCATGATGGGAGACTTCTGTGGTACTATGAATTGTGTAATTGTGTCATTCAAGTATATTGATTCAATCAGTGTTCTTTATCTATCCTGTTTGATCTGTTATAAGCTGCTGCAACTCTTGAAATGTGCACATATATTCTCTGCTTATATTAAAATGAGACTATTTAAAAGCCAGAAAACTAGAGGTGATAGAGCAAAACTATTTATAAATTTGAATTCAGCACACCCAAATTGGCAAAAAACACCTATTCCCATTCTTGCCTCTGACCATTTTTTTTTTGTTGTTGTAAACCAGTGTAATAATAATAATAATAATAATACTAATACATACATACATACATATACCAAGGCACTTCCCCCAATTTTGGGGGGTAGCCGACATCTACAAAGAAACAAAAACAAAAAGGGGACCTCTACTCTCTACGTTCCTCCCAGCCTAACAAGGGACTCAACCGAGTTCAGCTGGTACTGCTAGGGTGTCACAGCCCACCCTCCCACATTATCCACCACAGATGAAGCTTCATAATGCTGAATCCCCTACTGCTGCTACCTCCGCGGTCATCTAAGGCATCGGAGGCAGCAGCAGGGCCTACCGGAACTGCGTCACAATCGCTTGCCATTCATTCCTATTTCTAGCACGCTCTCTTGCCTCGCTCACATCTATCCTCCTATCACCCAGAGCTTCCTTCACTCCATCCATCCACCCAAACCTTGGCCTTCCTCTCGTACTTCTCCCATCAACTCTTGCATTTATCACCTTCTTTAGCAGACAGCCATTTTCCATTCTCTCAACATGGCCAAACCACCTCAACACATTCATATCCACTCTAGCTGCTAACTCATTTCTTACACCCGTTCTCACCCTCACCACTTCGTTCCTAACCCTATCTACTCGAGATACACCAGCCATACTCCTTAGACACTTCATCTCAAACACATTCAATTTCTGTCTCTCCATCACTTTCATTCCCCACAACTCCGATCCATATATCACAGTTGGTACAATCACTTTCTCATATAGAACTCTCTTTACATTCATGCCCAAACCTCTATTTTTTACTACTCCCTTAACTGCCCCCAACACTTTGCAACCTTCATTCACTCTCTGATGTACATCTGCTTCCACTCCACCATTTGCTGCAACAACAGACCCCAAGTACTTAAACTGATCCACCTTCTCAAGTAACTCTCCGTTCAACATGACATTCAACCTTGCACCACCTTCCCTTCTCGTACATCTCATAACCTTACTCTTATCCTCATTAACTCTCAACTTCCTTCTCTCACACACTCTTCCAAATTCTGTCACTAATCATCCAAGCTTCTCTTCTGTGTCTGCAACCAGTACAGTATCATTTGCAAACAAAAACTGATTTACCTCCCATTCAGGGTCATTCTCATCTACCAGTTTTAATCCTCGTCCAAGCACTCGAGCATTCACCTCTCTCACCACTCCATCAACATACAAGTTAAACAACCACGGCGACATCACACATTCCTGTCTCAGCCCCGCTCTCACCGGAAACCAATCACTCACTTCATTTCCTATCCTAACATATGCTTTACTACCTTTGTAGAAACTTTTCACTGCTTGCAAGAACCTTCCACCAACTCCATATAACCTCATCACATTCCACATTGCTTCCCTATCAACTCTATCATACGCTTTCTCCAGAGCCATAAGCGCAACATACACCTCCTTACCTTTTGCTAAATATTTCTCGCATATCTGCCTAACTGTACCTCTTCTAAAACCACCCTGTATTTCTAAGATTGCATTCTCTGTTTTATCCTTGGTCCTATTAATCATTACTCTACCATACACTTTTCCAACTACGCTTAACAAACTAATACCTCTTGAATTACAACACTCATGCACATCTCCCTTACCCTTATATAGTGGTACAATACATGCACAAACCCAATCTACTGGTACCATTGACAACACAAAACACATATTAAACAATCTCACCAACCATTCAAGTACAGTCACACCCCCCTCCTTCAACATCTCAGCTCTCACACCATCCATACCAGATGCTTTTCCTACTCTCGTTTCATCTAGTGCTCTCCTCACTTCATCTATTGTAATCCCTCTCTCATTCTCATCTCCCATCACTGGCACCTCAACGCCTGCAACAGCAATTATATCTGCCTCCCTATTATCCTCAACATTCAGTAAACTTTCAAAATATTCCGCCCATCTTTTCCTTTCCTCCTTTCCTTTTAACAACCTTCCATTTCCATCTTTCACTGTCTCTTCAATTCTTGAGCCAGCCTTCCTTACTCTCTTCACTTCTTTCCAAAACTTCTTCTTATTCTCTTCATATGAATGACCCAATCCCTGACCCCACCTCAGGTCAGCTGCCCTCTTTGCCTCACGTACCTTGCGCTTTACTTCCACATTTTTCTCTTTATATTTTTCATACATCTCTATACTATTACTCTGCAGCCATTCTTCAAAAGCCCTCTTTTTCTCTTTCACTTTTACCTTCACTCCTTCATTCCACCATTCACTGCCCTTCCTCATGCTGCCTCCAACAACCTTCTTTCCACACACATCACTTGCAATCCCAACAAAATTTTCTTTTACTAACTTCCACTCCTCCTCTAAATTGCCAGTTTCTCTTACTTTCACTTCGTCATATATCATTTTCAACCTTTCCTGATATTTACTTTTTACCCCTGGTTTTATTAGCTCTTCAACCCTCACTACCTCCCTTTTACATCCACCTACTCTATTCCCCCATTCTTTTGCTACAACTAATTTTCCTTCCACCAAAAAATGATCAGACATACCGTTAGCCATACCCCTTAGACATACCGTTAGACATACCGTGCACGTCTTTCAATCTTCCAAACATTCTTTTAGTTATCAACACATAATCCATTAATGCCCTTTCTACTACTCTTCCATTTGCCACTCTTACCCATGTATACTTATTTTTATCTTTCCTTTTGAAAAAGCTATTACTTATCACCATCTCTTGCTCAACACACATATCCACCAGTCTCTCACCACTCTCATTTTCACCTGGTACGCCATAGTTCCCAATGACACCTTCTACCTCTCCAGCGCCCACTCTAGCATTTAAGTCACCCATGACAACTACATAATTCCTTCTACCTAGTCCTTCTACACACCTAGTTAATAATATTGATATTAATTAACATAAATCCTATTCTCCTTCATGGTTAAGTAAAGTATGCTATGGATTCGAACAACCTAAATTTTGAAATATTGCTTATTCGAATATCTTGCAATTCAACCAATTGTAAATTCGAACAAATACACATTCGAACAACTTTTTTCGAATAATTGGGTTTCGGAAAAAAAAGTTTTTCGAGCAACTGTCTTTCGAATAATTATTTTTCGAAAAATCGTCCGCACACGATATTATATATACATATATATATATATATATATATATATATATATAATCTATATTTATATATTGTGTGTGTTATTATTATTAATTGCTAAGCTACAACCCTAGTTGGAAGACCAGGATGCTATAAGCTAGGGGCTCCAACAGGGAAAATAGCCCAGTGAGGAGAGGAAACTTGGAAAAATATTATAGTTTAGGAACAGTAACAACATTGAAATAAATATCTCATATATAAACTATAAAAACTTTAACAAAATAAGAGAAAGAAAATAAGATAGAATAGTGTGCCCGAGTGTACCCTCAAGCAAGAGAACTCTAACCCAAGACAGTGGAAGACCATGGTATAGAGGCTATGACACTACCCAATACTATATACACCTATATATATATATATATATATATATATATATATATATATATATATATATATATATCTTCAGTAAGACAAAATTAGTATTTACTGTCATTCTTGTGCAAATACAGAATACAATTGGTTTACAAGGTAGATAATACTGAGGGACTTTGCTATATGTTTTATTGTATTTGATGTAGTAGGTAGAGAGTTATGGGGTCTTTTGACTAGCCAGACAGTACTACATTGGATCCTACTCTCTGGTAACGGTTCATTTTACCGTTGCCTACACATACACCGATAGTCTGCCCTATTCTTTACTTATTCTCCTCTGTCCTCATACACCTGACAACACTGAGATTACCAAACAATTCTTCTTCACCTAAGGAGTTAACTACTGCACTAATTGTTCAGTGGCCACTTTCCTCTTGTTAAGGGTAAAAGAGACTCTTTAGCTATGGTCAGCAGCTCTTTTAGGAGAAGGGCCCTCCAAAATCAAATCATTGTTCTCTAGTCTTGGGTAGTGCCATAGCCTCTGTACCATGGTCTTCCACTGTCTTGGGTTATAGTTCTCTTGCTTGAGGGTTCACTGGGGCACAATATTCTCTCCTATTTCTCTTCCTCTTGTTTTGTTAAAGTTTTTTATAGTTTATATAGGAGATATTTTTTTTTAATGTTGTTACTCTTCTTGAAAAATTAACTTTACCTTGTTTCCTTTCCTTACTGGGCCAATTTCTTTGTAGGAGCCCATGGGCTTTAGCATTTTGCTTTTCCAGCGAGGGTTGTAGCTTAGCAAGTGATAATAATAATAATAATAATAATAATAATAATAATAATAATAATAATAATAATAAATGTGTGAGAGTCGTTCTAATGATTTATTGCAGTTCATTTTATCTATTCAATTTGAACAATTTCTTTTCACGATTACTGTGAAGGAATTTTGAATAGCAAGATACATTCAGCCCTCTGGCAACGCGCCGTCTCTGACTTTTATACATTTACTTCAGTGAAATTCGCCTCGTCTGTTTCCCCCTCGAGAATTCTGGGTGTCTAACGGTTGGAAGCTCTGTTGCAGAGTCCCTAATCTCAGGGGCTTAGGAATCTCGTCGCTGGAGGAACCATTATGTTATGAGGCGTTGGTTTTCGTCTTACGTTAAAAGCCCAGTGCAGTGATGGAGTGATATATATTGTCAGTTTTATCTAAAGACCTAATATTCATCATAGCATTTCTCTCCTAAATATTTCATGATATTATTCAGTGTATACTCTCGATATTCTACACCATAAAGGGCTCTACTCCTTCTACTGCATAGATGATTTATGTTTATCGTAATTTTTAAAGCTGCAAAGATCATTGCATGATGATAAAACATTTCTACACTATTCATTTAATTTTGTATCAAGGTTCGTTCTCATAGAATAGATAAAGAAAGAAATACTTCTTGGAGCGTGAAGGGAAACTGAAAAAGATAGTGCAAAAGAAAATAAAGGGAAATAAGAATCTCCCTTCTACAATAAAGAGCAAGTGTATATATATATATATATATATATATATATATATATATATATATATATATATATATGTATATGTATATATATATATATATATATATATATACATATATATATATATATATATATATATATATATATATATATATATATATATATATATATATATTCCCGTCACGCTGCGCGGCAACCACTCTGAAAGCACAATCTTTCTACAAGTTGCACAAACTTACATGTATTTATGAAACGGGGAGTGGGTGAAAATGATTGAATCTGTGTGTCTGTGTGTGTATATCTATCTAAAAGTTTATCCGTCATTCGTGGCTGGACGCGTATACTAGTAGGCAAGCAAGAGAATGAAGGATACACGAAAAAGGAAAGAAGTAAGGAAAATGAAAGGGGCGTGGCATAGGCAATGAAGAGAAGGTAATTGTCCATATTTCAAGACGACAATCCTTTGTATTAAAAGGGTCGCTGTGAATGGTGTTATAACTACTTACCCAATTACTCCTTAATGAAGGTAGAGCTAACAATGTAAGCCTCATTAAGGGTCTGATTGGAAAGCTGTTGTAAATTTGCCAATGAATAATACATCTTGGGGATATTTGTCTCGATTTGTCTTCATTAGTTCATTATATTTGTAAACATGATAAGATTCGTATGGTAATTTTGTAACCCTTATAACTTTTTTTTTTCCTCCATTCAAAAATGAATAATGAGTTGCTCTCCCTCACAGTGTCATTCATCTTAGATTAAACATCTTATCAAATCACTCTACAATAAATAAAACTTAATTTTTCTTTTTTGTCTGTAGTTCGAACCCGAAATTCATCCATTTGAATGAGATGTCTCGAGAAGGATTCTATTTTTCTTTGTCTTCAACACACCAGTCTTAGTTTGAATAATTTCTTTTTATGTAAAGTAGTTGATTTAAATAAAGTGATCTCGTAAGAATATTTCTTTTATATTACTTTCGATTATTTGTTTTATGAGTAAATGGATCAGTCTGAACTCTCTCTCTCTCTCTCTCTCTCTCTCTCTCTCTCTCTCTCTCTCTCTCTCTCTCTCTCTCTCTCTCTCTCTCTCTCTCTCTCTCTCTCGTTTTAAGAGTAATTAACGGTGATGAGGTCACTCTCATAACGGAATCGTGGTTAAAGTCGTTAGTTAACGGGTCAGTTTCCAGCATCCATGAACCTGTATTTAGGTGAATGATGGAAGGGATTGATATAGCCTACGTATGGTAACTTTTAAGTGGTGATCAGGGGTGTCATTTCATACTTTTCATGTGTGTGTGTGTGGGGGGGGGGGGGGGGCAGAGACAAAAACTAATCAGCTCGGAAGTGTGTATAATTTGAGCTTTTTTTGTGCTTGTTGAAGCCACATGGGCAAGGCATTTCAACAAAAATCATGTACTCCCACTATTTTTTATTTATCTCACCATCATTGATGCTTAAGCATATAGAGACTAGACATACACGGATAAGGAAACAAAATATTTCAGAGAAATTTCCTATATTTATGAGTGTCCATTTGAAAAGAAAACATGACAATTTTTCTTTATCTTTACATTTTAATGAAAATATATTAAATAAATCGAACTAGAACCGCTGGCTGGCAATGCCAGACATTAATGAAAATTATGAAACAACGGTAATGGGTTTTTATTAAGATTATGAAATAAAATTAATTTGATAATTTGAGAACCAATGAAAATAGAGTAACATAAAAGTAACACTGTTAATAATTTGAGTGCCATAGTGCAAATAAAATTATATAGATTTTTTGGATTATATTCTTAAATAGAATTACTCCAATGGATACCCGCAGCGTTTCATGCAAGCAAAATCATTCACTAGCTTTTCTGAATCAAAGGACTTAACCATATGTTTTTCTGTAGCTATCAAGAACATAGAAAATAGCCAGTCATCTCCAGTTATAGTTTGCAAATAGTTCTTCACGTGTTTTAACAAAGAAAAAATCTTTTGATACTAGCAGTAGTGACAGGAATGGTTAATAAAACTTCAAGTGTAGCTAGCAACTCAGAAAAGGCAACTGCTAAGGTATTTAGAGCAGAGTACACATCCCATAGGTCCTTTTGTTTCTTTTGTTCTAAAAAAAATACCTTTGCAGAATGAATCTGTGAAACCAAGAGGACTGATTCAATGTGTACACTGTAGTAACACTGTAGTGCTCTGCGAACAGAGTTAGCTTTTCTTGTCAAAGAACTACTTTGATTGACAGTCAAATGTAGAGAGAGAGAGAGATTGAAATAAATCAATGTTATTGCTGAACCTGCAGTCAAATTCAGCAGTGCACTTATCTATTATTGGCAAATACAAATCTGTCTTCAAATGTTGCTTCACATTAATGTTCTGAGAAGATGCCCATGCCGCTTCCAAATTGTACTTGGTATGAGATACTCTTTAACTTTGTTTGATGTTTGTTGTATTATCTTGCTGCTAGCTAATCCCACAGTGGCACTAACCTCTGGTATATAATTTTTTTTATAGCAAACACTTGTGCTTCATCATACAACTTCTCATATTCTTTGTCAGTTCTCAATTCTCATATTTACCAAATTGGTTTTTGTTGATGTGATTACATCTACTGTCTTAACAACGGATATACCCTTTTTTGAAGATGCTCTGACAGACTATTTTTTTTGCATTAACAATTTCTCTGCAACAAACAGACTAACTATGAATCTCGAAGATTCCATTTTTTACTTTAGGTCAGATGCTTCCATAGAAGCTTCATTACTTGTCTCAGAAGATGTACTCCAAGAATGGCTTCATATTGTACAAGAATTTTGTAAATACTCCTGTACCAATAGAGCCTTCTAGTTGCAACTGTCCTTTCTAATTCTAGTACCTGTTGTCTTGAGTTGTTATTTGAAACAGTGTTATACAAAGTCTCTATGGTTTAGAAGAAATCTGCAGTCATCACTGTTCTTCACACAGTCAATAAGGACTAGTTTGAGTCTGCACTATTAGAAATTTGTCGTAAAAAACGGTAAAAATCCTGGAATAAATGTTGTCAGGAATTTACCGTTCTCAAAAACCGATATATTGACGTTAAGGAGTGATATTACGGTCACCAACCCATAAAATATAATAACAAAGTAGGATAAAAGTTACGGTCGCCCGTATTTTACTAAAATACGTCTGAGAACCGTATATTTTTACGGAGAACTCCCGATTAAAATTACGGTTTTTTTAACAGTGCATGTACATCGCAATGTATTAGGCAAGGTATATAGAATAAGGGATATACCTTGGTATTAGGTAGATGGCATGCAGAACTCTCTCTGCTATACGAGCCTGAACTGGAGCCCATCCTCAAATAACACTCGCCCCATCATAGCACTGTGCTATGCAATTTGACAGTTCTAGTCCTAGCTCATTTACCCTTTTCAGAATGAAATTTGTAAGGGATTCGGCTTCTAGTTTTTCCATGTGGTAGGTAATATAACATCTCTCCTGGATTATTTCGCCATCAAAGAACCTGATTACAATGCTTAATTGCTCTCTTCTTAACTGATCTTTTGTCTCATCTACTAATATTTAAAAATGCTTTTCCTTCTTCATTCGTGTAGGTACATTTTTGAGAAATTTACTGCCAAACACACGTATCAAGTCATTTTGATACTTGGGGACGTGTAGTGACCATACCTTACTTTCACCTTTTAACGCAAAATTTCATTTGCGTCTGCTAATATATCGAGCGTCCCATTTGAAGTTTCCTCTATTACCTGAAGTCTCACTTTCATCATGGCCACGGAAGGCTAAACCCTGCCTTCCCAGTAAACTTGTGACACGCAGCAAACACTTCACATGTTCTCTGTTTGCCTTTGCTTCTTTTCGCCTGCTGGGGTCAATTTTATCTTTGATTGAACTATTTTATTTCGTTGACTGCCCTCAAGTTCAAGTAACTACTCATTGCATGTGCGTGTCTTTCACTTTTAGAATGTTTTTCTAATAAGTTTGAGGAATCCTTCCATTTTCTAAATCCCACTTCAATAAAAGTTCGCTTACCATGAGTCTCTCATCTTCTCTGTGTTACTGGCAAAGTGTCTACCTGCAAAACAATAGACACTGTCCTCCAATTTAGAATACTCAACTCCCTCAATCCCTTTGTAAAATCCTGCATTAAATCTCCGCTTATTTGTTTGAGGAATGTATGAAGGTTTGGTTGCTCAGGACTGTCATACTTTAATGAACTGATGTCTAGGGGAAGATTGCTACTAGGCCCAGGTTATAAAAGAGGGAAAAATATAGTCACTGTAAGTTCTGCAACAGAAACACATGCACAGCTTTTAGCTAACGCTGTTAGTTCAGCTCTCACAACCCATGCAATGTCTCTGATTGGCTAAGATGCACCTACCAACATTGGCTCCGCCCACATAGTTAACTGGCAAGAAGAGCTAGAGAACTTTTAAGTGGACTCATGGGGCTGGGGGTGGGGTGGCAAATCAAGTTTTAGAGGGGGCAATTGGCCTACCAGCCCCCACCCCTAATTACGGCCCTGGTGGTGATTATATATATATATATATATATATATATATATATATATATATATATATATTATATATATATGTGTGTGTGTATGTGTGTGTGTATATATATGCGCAAGGTATATTATTATTATTATTATCATCATCAATGCTTAAAAGTTTTTGGCAATACTTAGGCTGATAGAGGAATTAGGAAGGCAAATGAATAGGACATAATGTATAAAGAACATACTTTTATAGAGTCCCAAATTTAAAAAGAAAATATTGAAAGCTTGGATAGGTGAACCTAGATTAAATTAAAAAAAAAAAAGGCGCTTGTTTGCGGAACTACAGTACACATGAACATCTGTCGCTTGAACTTTGTTGCGAATGTTTGGTACATTAAAGAAACGGACTTTGGAATTACTACTTTATTAGAAGTCTTGCTGTTATTTATTCATAGTTTTATTATTGCTATGATTTCCCTGTAGGTCTGTATTATATGGA
This sequence comes from Palaemon carinicauda, assembly GCF_036898095.1. Taxonomy (NCBI): domain Eukaryota; kingdom Metazoa; phylum Arthropoda; class Malacostraca; order Decapoda; family Palaemonidae; genus Palaemon; species Palaemon carinicauda. The sequence continues at coordinate 71,446,629 of NC_090746.1, read as the reverse complement.
TAACGAATATAAAGTTGGAGTGATGCTTGATGGCCAGTTTTTTATGTGTGATACATTCCTACAGTTATCCCTCTAAAGATAATTTTCTATAGAAACATTCCATTTTCTTTGTTATGAGATCGAGTAACCAATTAGTACATCTTTATAGAAAGGTTTAATACCGTTTCTTCTCTGTTCGTTTATGTTATTTAAGGAAAGGCTATTTTATTTTGAGTCATTCTACTGAATCTTATATTATGTTAAATATAGAG
>NC_090746.1:71436378-71443878 GCF_036898095.1 Palaemon carinicauda | reverse complement strand
ATTTTAATATTATGCACGTCTCTCTCTCTCTCTCTCTCTCTCTCTCTCTCTCTCTCTCTCTCTCTCTCTCTCTCTCTCTCTCTCTCTCTTCCTTATCCTCATCCTACTTATTCATGTACATATATACATCAATGTCTCGAGTTATTTTCTGAAAAGGTTCATTGCCTTTGATATTCTCTTACTCTGATTAAGACTCGGTTGCATAACTTCAAAATCGTTTTAATGTTATTAAATTTGCTTGATGATTTTATTTTCTCTGGTTTTATCTAAATTATGGTTTTTGTAATTTTACTTGGTTTTTATTGCCCGTATGAAGAACTTTATAATAACTAAAGAGAATAGCGGTAAACATCATCATCTGAACTGAGGACAGAAGGGATTAATCCTCAAATTTCCTGAAAGAATATGATATATATATATATGTGTGTGTGTGTGTGTGTGTGTGTGTGTGTGTGTATATATATAGATATAAATGTGTGTAACCAATCAAATTAATTAATATCTCTCTCTCTTTCTCTCTCTCTCTCTCTCTCTCTCTCTCTCTCTCTCTCTCTCTCTCTCTCTCTCTCTCTCTCTCTCTCTCCCATTTTCAATGCAAGACAAGGAAAGAATAGAAAGACTAATTTACTTTGATTTCTATCGATACGCACACACACACACACACACACATATATATATATATATATATATATATATATATATATATATAAATATATATATATATATATATATATGTATATATATATATATATATATATATATATATATATATATACATTTATATGATTTTGTGTATATATGATGAAATTTTGTGGCTTTTGTAAGGTAAGTAGAAAAAAACGATCCAAATGTTTTTAAGAGGTTAATGCTTTGTTGAGCCTTTTTATTTCATCAGTGCAGACCATTTTAATAAGGGATTTGGCTTAGGATTAATCCTCTTATTGTTCAAATCTCTTGCGCAATGAGTGTGTCTCAGCCTTCAATAAAATTCTTAATTGATATTCTATTATATTCAAAGATATTAATGTAAGTTTAAACATTCGAAATCTTTCATATCGTGTATTTGGTCAAACTCTTCTTGCTTTTAATGTTCTGCAGAAATTCGTGTTTGGTAGATGGTCCACTGGTGTCGTAGTTGGACCGGTGATAAAGGGATAGGTGAAGTTCGGTGCTAAAACGAATGTTATTTTGAGTTCTACGTTTTTTTTCTTTCTTTCTTTTAAGTATTTGTGGTAAGATGATCTTCGTCTGAATGTCTCGTTCCTTCTTTATTTGTAAAAGCGGCTGTTCATTGGAAAAATAGGACCCAGTTTATTGGATATTTACACAAGCAAATATGTCCTTTCAGATATTTTTTTTTAAGGGGATATGTATCAATTCATGACGTTGGTCTTTCCTGTTTCAATGTGCTTCGCTTAGTCACATATTAATATTTTTGCTGTGATTAAATTATCTCGTAAGAGAATCCAGTCTTTCACAGGTGTACGTGGCATTTTTATTTGTTTTTTGTAATTTTGTCTCATTACATCATTTGATTTTTTTTATATTTCGTAAAATATGCCTCAAGCCTCAAGATTTTCATATTATTCATGCTGTGATACCTACTGAGAGTTATTTAAAATAGGCGTTTCACATAAAGGTTCTTGCCAATATGTTAATATTTCTTATCAACTTTTGTACACGTTAATTAACTGTTTTTTTTTTCTCAGGTACGTTGTTCTTGGCCTCCTGATTGATAATTTTAAGGTAAATATCTTTGTTTTAACAGGATTTCTGTTTTTTTTTATTACTGTATTCATGCCTTTTGTTTGGTGATTTGGTATCCCTCTTTTATTGTTTTTTGATGGAAGTAGCGCCAAGACATTTGATCAAGAATAAACATCTTAAATCCCAAAAGTGGATCAGCTGTTCTGATGCTTAAACTGTTTTGTTTTTGTGTTTCCCTTTTTATATTTTTTTCCACTTCTACATCTGCGTTCATTATCTTCAGCAAATGTATATTCCTGAATTACTTTTAATTCCTTCTTGTTCCTCCTTTTCTTCTATTGCGAATGAGTTAGAAGTTCACGTTCTTACAATTAATCCCGAGCAAGAATATCGGTTTTCTCATATCCGATTTTTGTAGCTGTTATCTATATTATGACCGGAAGGATTTCCTTTAGTTTAAAAGGGGCGACCCAAGCTATGTGATCAGTAATCCCAGAATTGATTTACACAAAGTAAATGAAATCTGTCATGGATTTCGAAACAGCCTTTGGAATATCTATGTTGAATAGTTTACCCCAAGAGGGTGAGTGTTAGTACATTTCAGGACTCGGTGCACTGAAGACATTACTTAAATGTCCTACATTCCATAGTTGTAACCATCTTTTACCTTTTTACTCTACCAGTATCATTTTGTCCTTTTTCTTTCCAGACTCACTAACTGATATCTCACTGGGCTGAAGTTTCTCCTTGTGACCTTCAGTCTTTCATATAAAGGTTTAAAGGTCGCTCATGAATGGCAAAGGCAAGCGATAGGACAGTGCACTAGAGACTGACCATATTGACACGCTACCAGATTCAAACAGCCGTTGTCCTATCTTTGCTGAGTAGTTCACTTCTTAGAGAGTTGGTGTTTATTGCATTGTAGACATTACTTAAAAGATCTTCGCTGTGTCCATTCATTCCCTAATTGCACCCAACTTTTGCCTTTGTACTCTACCTCCATTCCAGCATCCATTTTCTCCTCTTGGTATTCAGTCTCTCTAATTAACAGCTCGCTGTGATAAAGTTTCTGCTGATCTTTATACGGAGTTTTATTGAAAGGTTTAAAGATCGTTCCTGAATGGGAGAGGCAAGGGATAGTATAATACACTAGAGATGACCATTTTCACGTATGATCAACGCCATATCCCTGTCTTCATCAAGGTAGGACCAGGGAGGACCAGACAATGGCTGTTGATGACTCAGCAGGTAGACCTATAGCCTCACCTAAACCTCCCTTCCTTAGCCTACAAGGTTGGTGAGGTTGCAGACGTTACAAGAAACCATCGAGCCTCGGTCGGTCTCGAACTCCCATCCAACAGAATCTCTAACCTGCTGTCAATCATTCCCAATCCTGTCTATTCAGCTATAATACACCATTTTAGCCTAGTGCTTCCATCTTCGGCAGTTTCAATCATTTAATCTACTATTTCATCCCTTTAACAGCAGTAAATTTATCTTCGTTATTTGCAGCTTTTTTTTTTTTCATTTGGTAACATCAGATTGCAGAAATTCGTTTCAAATTGATCGTGAATATTTCTAATGCTGTCATTAGTTGGATGTCAATGTTTTATCTGATTTTAAGTGTTTTTCTGTTTTTAGAATTTTTATTTTTTTGAGAAGCACGGGCTTAATAGATAATATCAATATAGAATTTAAATATCTATTAATAGGAGGAGGTGATGATGATTCATCATAGGTTATTTTTCTAACTTATTTTTGTATTAATAGAATCTGATAAATATATATATATCTATATATATATATATATATATATATATATATATATATATATATATATATATTACACTCGAATTTATTCGGGCCAACTCTCTATGAGTAGAATTCGACTCTTGGGTCCGGTAAATCGCTTCAACAACAACAATGATAATCAAGATATGGTGTAGAATTATAGATGAAAAAACCCTTTGATAAGAGTCAAGTTTATTAACAAAAGATATAAAAGTATATTTTCGTTGTAGAGCGTTTAGCGCTCTTTTGTTCTCGGGAAAGCTTCGTGATGAGCTCTGACAGCAACTTTTTCATTAAGAATTTTTCGTCATTAAATCTTGCAACATTTCACAAGGGTGTTTGCGCGTTGCTCGAGTGAACCATTAAATCTTTTTTAGCCTCTTTTATTTTTGTTCTATTTTTAAAGGTAATAAGCTACGTAAGGAAGAAAGACTCTTAAGGTTCACTTTAAGAGCATTTGTACACAGCACCATAATACAACATCAATGACTTATTTAACAAGTTGTGCTTTTACATAAAGATTTTCACGTTTTCTTTCTTTTATATTGTACCAACCGTGTGTCACACGATCGTACATAGTAACGACATTTCATTTTGTGTATATATTATGCTTGTATCTTCTCTTTCCCCTCGCACTAATAAGAACCTGAAATAACATGTCTGTTTTTCTGACCGTTAACTGTTAACATGAAATTGCCTTTTAAGTTTTGTATGCCCTTTTTGCCTGGAGTCTTTGTATATAAAAGCGAGTGTTCTGTAATAAAGTTACTCAGTTGCTTTAATCCTGCCTTTGAGTCATAACTTCTCGGCTTGTCACATTGGTGACCCCGGAGTGACTCGCTCTTCCCGCCTTCCTCCCCCCCCCCCCCCCTCACTGTTACTATGACGCCCTCAAAACATACCTTCTGCAGCAGTACTCGCCGTTGCCAGCCGCCCGTATAGCAAAGCTTTTTCAGCTCTCTCATCAACCGTTGGGGGACCAAAGGGCTTCGCTCACCCTCAGGGAAATGACCAGTATCAACTCGCCTGCAACCTGCCGCACACGGCTCTCCTCCTGAGGTGAACCTACTTCGTGCCCTTTGGGTAAGCCGTTTACCCGAACCTGTACGCGATGCCATACCCGATGTCGATAGTTACCCACTTCATGACCTTCAAGACATCCATCAACGCCTCCACTGCTGATGAAGAGGACACCTATTCAACTTCAAACGAACCTGGCGTGAATGCCGTAGGACACACACACGCCTATGAATGCTGTAGGACACACACGCCTCTGAATGCCGTAGGACACGCCTATGAATGCCGTGGGACACACACGCCTATGAAGGACGTAGGACACACACGCCTACCCCGTGACGAGCCGGAGCGTCAACAAAGTCACCCATCATCCACCACTCGCTCGCGTCCCAAACCAACGACTTCTACAGCCACTCACTGCCGCTCATCGGCCGCAGTTTTGCCACTACCACTCCAGATCAGGGTGCCCTATTTAACATGTACAGTATGTAATATATAGGAGGGGAGCCATGTACCAACCATGTGTCACACGATCTACATAGTAACGACATTTCATTTTGTGTATATATTATGCTTGTATCTTTGCTCTCCCCTCGCACTAATAAGAACCTGAAAAAACATGTCTGTTTTTCTCACCGTTAACTGTTAACCGTTGCGGTGTCGGTTTGAACATGGAATTGCCTGTTATGTTTTGTATGCCCTTTTTGCCTGGAGTCTATATATATAAAAGTGAGTGTTCTGTAATAAAGTTATTCAGTTGCTTTCATCCTGCCTTTGAGTCATAACCTTCTCTCGGCTCGTCACAATATCTTGGTTTTGTGGTAGCCTATTGGAAATGTCTCTGACTGGCATTCTGTTGGACTAGGGTTTGAGCCCTCTTAACCTCGATAGTTTCTATTAGTGTCTGCAACCTCACATGCTTTGTGAGCTAGGAAAGTGTGTGTGTGTGTGTGTGTGTGTGTTTGGGGGAACCTATTATTATTATTATTATTACTATTACTATTATTATTACTAGCCAAGCTACAACTCTAGTTGGAAAAGCAAGATGCTATAAGCCCACGGGCTCCAACAAGGAAAAATAGCTCAGTGAGGAGAGTAACAAGGAAATAAATAAACGATATAAGAAGTAATGAAAATTTGAAATAAAATATCTTAATAATAATAATAATGATAATAATAATGATAATAATAATAGTAATTGGTCAGTCTCTATAGGACATAATCCTTTCCCTTACCTGTGCCATGCATGGGTGACCTTTAAACATGACTACCCCGTCTCTTCATATTAAGAGACTGCCTACCAGAGTATTCATAGAAGTAAAATTAATTAAATTAATTTTCATTTTTTTTAATGAAGCTTGGCATTGATATTGGTAATTTAATTCTTATGCCAGTGAATGTTGTTAAACCATATTGTATGTCGTTATTGATTCCCTGATATACTTTAGAATTTTGATTGAGCTGATCGTGAGCGCTTGTATCATTGCATACGCGCGTACGTAGTGTATGTGTGTTTGTGGGTATGAGAGAGAGAGAGAGAGAGAGAGAGAGAGAGAGAGAGAGAGAGAGAGAGAGAGAGAGAGAGAGTGTTCCTCTTTAATGCTAGTCAAGATGCTGGGTATAATGAAAGACGTTAAGGAGAGTGTGTAATGTTGTATAAATTTTAAACTAAACCGTTAAGATTATGACGTATTAGGACTAGAATTTAATCATATTATACGTTTAATACGCAAAACACAATACCAACTGTCGATTATCATCTTGCCCTTTATTAAATTAATTCTAGTTAAAATTTGGCTTTTGAATCTTGAATGTATAACTTTTTTTCTAGAAACATTATCCCAATATTAAATTGAGCATCATTCTTTTCAGTCAGTAAATATTTCAAGAGCGAGAAAGGCCATTCTCTTTAAAAGGGTCGACTGCCAAACTTTAGTCATTTCCTTTGGGCCAGCCACTCTTGGGGTTTGTCCTAAAAGTTATCAAGCCCTGCAGGAATACTTATTTACCTTTAGTATTTCTATTTATTTTTTTTTATTTACTATTATTTATATTTTTAATTATTTATTATTATTTATATTTTTACTTATTTATTATTTATTTTTTACTTATATATTATTATTTATATTTTCACGTGTTTACTGTTATTTATATTTTTACTTATTTATTATTTATTTTTTTACTCATATATTATTATTTATATTTTCACTTGTTTATTATTATTTATATTTTTACTTATTTATTATTAGTTATTTTTTACTTATATATTATTATTTATATTTTTACTTATTTATTTATTTATATTTTTACTTATTTATTATTATTTATATTTTTACTTATCTATTATTATTTATATTTTTACTCTTGTTTATTCATTGCTATTTTTATATATTTTTATTGTTATTATTATTTACAACGCAAATATTTTGTCTTCAAAATCCAAAATACAACGAATTGACGATAAAGCCTAATGCGGAACCAAGTTGAACTAATTTTTGAATAGCCTTTATTTTTTTTTATTATCTTTATACATTTATTTCGATTGCATTTATAACTTTATAAGTTTTAGTGCTGCTAATGATGAAAACTCGTATAGACTACTACATTATTGAGATATTGTGATAATATTTTATTATGGACATATTTCGACATGGGAGTAACTCGGAAATAGAGAGAAGATTATAAATAATTCTCGTTTAATACCTTTACAATTATTTTTAAAAAGTCGCGTAGTCGAATATATTATTTTTAATCCATTTAAATTGAGATGTTTACTTCAATGTTGTTGTCAACATGTGATGAAACTGTTTTTAACAAACACGAAGAGATGTTCGCTGCCTTTTTTATAATTTACGTTTCTACGTTATTCGAACCGTTTTTCCTTTTTTTTCAAAGTTGTTTTCCTGATATCTTTATTCTAAAAAGATTTCTTACGGTCAGAAAGGACATTTTTTTTTTTTTTCAATTTCTAACATTTTGATGAGA